>NC_057356.1:53887266-54187266 GCF_016509475.1 Prionailurus bengalensis
CCTTAGAAAGATTATACAATTTTTATTAATACATCGACTAGTTAGAAAGAAATGATTACAAAGAGAAGATGTCCTGTATGAGTCTATGTTAAGAAATTGATAATTATCAGCGAAGCCAAAGGAACCACAGATAACAGGGTGTAAACCATCTTATAATCAAAACCGACAAATTCATCAGCATTATAAGGCTGCAGTAAAGAAGAATCATTTCATACCAGAGGTTATGCCTTTTCTGCTCCACATTTATATTGTATGCTCCCTATACTGAAATTCCTATTAGTGATGAAAATATTATTTGACAATATAAGCAAAACAAAATTAGCAAAGGATTATGTGAGTTTCATAGACTTTGTGCACCCCTCTAAATATGAATAGCATAGTCTGAAAGTATGAAAAAAATCATTAAAATACATATATTTGCCAAGTTTAAAACACCTGTATTATATAATACATTCTATTTTGGTGCATAAAAGAATGGCTGGCTGGCACATTAGGTCAATAAATATTTGTTACATGGCAATGAGTGTGAGACAAAGGCGAGATTGCAGTTTTCATCTGGGAGAGTCCAGAATTAACTCAATTGCCATCAGCACTACCTCCACATGAAAACTTGTTTCTTTTCTACCTACAGTGCAAATTTAAGACTTTAATAACACATTGTAGCTAAGAGAGAAACAAGCTACAGTTCTCTCTAAACCTCCACAAAATCAGGATTGATATTCTAATCAATCCCAGAATGGGCTCTGAAGATACCTCAGTTAGCAAAGTCCAAGTCTTTCAATTCATTGCTCAGACTTGGCCCAGAGAGGTTAAATGATTTGCTTGAGGTCACACAGCAGAGCAGTAATTACAATTCTACTCCTGATGACTTCCATCCAGTATTTTGTCTCATGAATGTTTTATGAGACACCAGAAGTCACAGGCAAGATATGAGGGAATGAGAGAAGAAACTACTCTATTCATCTGACGATAAATTTACCACAGCGATCACTGGTTCAAAAAAACTCGGTTCCAGAAAACTCCACAAACAAAATTGTCTTTATAGGCCATTAAAAGAATGAAAATTTGGCCTCAGAGATGGAAGAAAAAAATTTTAAGAGAAGACAGCCTCAGGATCTTTATATTGAAGGGCTCACGTCTAACCATGGTATTCTATGTTTTTTCCAAAACTACTGATCAGTTATCCAATTTTACAGATCTACATCGAATTCCTTTTAAAAAAAACCCAACTCTCAAAACAAGAAGCCTATGATGAAGGAAAAAATAGTGCAACTTAGAACTGTATCTCTGGATAAATAAAAATGCCTTATTTTGCATCTTTGGAATAGATAAACTTTAGGCATGGCTGTTTTATCTGGATTTCTGTGTATAATAATTATTCATAAATTCTACTTTAAGAAATCAAGAATAGAGGGAAAAGTGGCCAAGATTACTAGCTTTACTCTCTTGTTTTGAAGCATTACACTCAACATTTCAAGTCACTAACAGTCAGAGGAAATAAATTTAAAAACCATACAAACGTATTAGAAATTTTTTATTTCATGTTTACCTTTTTAAATACTAACAACTAAAAATTACTGATTTCATCCTGATACTTATAAATATGGGGGAACAAAGGACTTTTTTCCTAGTATCTTGTCACTCTTAAGTTTGATCTAAATTCACAGAAAGAAAAAGAGGGTGTTAACAGGTAAAAAATATTCCATAAAATGAATGGAGGATTTTTAAGCAAACAGAAGCACTTAAAAGGTTATAAGCCTACCAAACCGAATATGACTTAAGTCCACACAATTGTTGAAAAAAAAAAAAAAAAAAGAACACTCAGAACAGTGAACAGGAAAATTCCACACCGACTTACTATTAGAGAAGGCTTATTTTTGAAAATGAATGTATCTGTAAGTGCTCTTTGTTGCTATGAGCAACATTCTTACAACCGCATTCTATTGAATCAGGTCATGATTACCTTTAAAGAGACCCTGCCATTCTAGAGAAGCCCTTTTTCTTTCATTCAGGATTTCTAAGGAAATGGTTTTCATCTTCGGCAACTAAACATCTGGCTTCTTGGTTTGTTTTAAGGAGCAGAATGGGAAAAGAATGAATCACCATGAAGCAGGTCAGGTTAGCAATTCTTTCCTATTTCAAAAAAAAAAGTTATAGTCTCCAAAAATTTTTCCTTGAGAAAATGAGTAATTCAAAATGTACTGGTAATTACAGATCAGGGATTTTCAAATATGTCTAATGACCATTCACACGAAATCTCTCATGTTTGCTTTCTAACCTCTTACATACAAGCTGTTTAATTAACTATGATTCCACAAAGTAAAAATGCCAGGACGAAAACTAGTAGAAATTATTCAGGTTCCACCACCAGGCTTTCTAAGTTTTCCTATCACAAAGGCAATTAAATAAATGTTAATGTGGGGGGGTTCCTCTCTTTGATTCTTGGAACAGACTCTTCTATTTATCCCTATCCTACTTACTGGCCAAAGAGTTTAATTATTTATTCCTTTGCCTCTCTGCTCACTTACACTGGTTTCCTTAAATACATCCTAAAAAGAAAGAAGACTACTATTAATTCCATTACCACTAGATATTGAGAGCTTATTAAAGGTCGGATACCGTACACATGCCTTGCATGTCTTTCAAACTCTACTATGGTATTTGGTATTATCATGTCAATTTTACAAGTGAGAAACTGAGGCC
This sequence comes from Prionailurus bengalensis, assembly GCF_016509475.1. Taxonomy (NCBI): domain Eukaryota; kingdom Metazoa; phylum Chordata; class Mammalia; order Carnivora; family Felidae; genus Prionailurus; species Prionailurus bengalensis. The sequence goes on from NC_057356.1 coordinate 53,889,970, forward strand.
ACAGAGCTAGCGAAGAGCAAACCCAGGATTTGAACCCAGGTTTATCTGACGAAGCCTAAAATCTCCACCAAGGTGTGAAAACTACCCTTATTTACCCCTTGAATGTATGATGATCCAAAATGTCTAGTTTCACCGTTCCCCATGTATTAATGGCTTCCATTGTATCTATAATTTTAAAACGAACACCTTGCTGCAGCCTTTGGTCATGGCTGTGTGTGGCCCCTCCCTGCCTTCGCAGTTTGACCCTATGCTATTCTACGCCTTCCTTTCTGAGCTCTGGAGATACTGACCTTCTTTGGATTCATTTCACACAAAGGGCTTACTCCTGCTTCAAGCGCTTTGCACATTCTGTTCCCTGTGCTGGCAATACTCTTTCTCCTAACTCATCCTTTAGCTTACAAGTCATTGCCTGAACTCAACCTAAATTAGCTCTTCCTTTTCAGCTCTCAAGACATCCTGAACTTTTTATTTATAGGCTTTATCTCCATGTGTAATGATTAGCATCTCTCCCTCCCTGGACTGTGAACTCTCCCAAGACAGAGACTGACTTTATCCCATCCAACCTGCATCTCCTGCGTCTAGCACAGTGTCGGGCACGTGATCTAAACAGATATCCAGAAAAGCCCCTACAGACTGGGAAGAAGAAAGGCCTCTGATGATTTTGTCATCTTCACTTAATATTATTCCCAGGCGTGTCCGAGTGAATGTTACCTGCGTGGGAGCTGTTGCCCTTTAAAAAAACTGTTTTCCACAAAATGTAAAGAGAGATGATTTCAGCTAAGCCACAAGTCACAAACATCTCTTTATACTAAACACAGCTACCTCTAGAACACTGCAATTTTAAATAATTTTAACAATAAATAAGATACAACCGCAAATAAATCCTTTGAAGAAATACAGCAGAACACATATATCCAAATCAGCTGCCTTTCGAATACATCGTTCCGGGGGCTGTGCCATGGCTGCCTTAACACTACGACTGCTCTAGACATTGCCAAAGCTCCTCTCTGCTAACCGCCTTTAAGATCAATTTACTAACCAAACAAGAAATTCTGCCTCCTCACTTCATGGTGACAAGTCATTATCCCTTAGTTGGTTGGCACTGTCTGCCCCCTGCTCCCATGCAGGCGTGACACCCTCAGCTTAGCCCCCACCACTGAGCTTGAATGATTCCCATCCCCCAACGCATGGGCGTTTGGCCAGGAGCATAAAGACTCGAGGCAGATCTGACAGGTTCGGTAGGCCTATGGAGGAAGGGGACAGAAGAGACCCTTTCAGAGACCGCACCAGACTGAGTGGCATTGTCAAGGACACAGGTGGGGCACACACGCTGCCATTAGTGACCAGCCAGGAAATGGGAACTGACTGCAGAGGGTGTTGCTCCTTACAGGAAGCCAAGTGAGGTCTCCGCATCGGCCAAAAGGGGCCAGATTTCAGTCCTCTCTGTGTCCTCCTTACTTGGTGGGAGTCCTTTCACACCTCGGAGTTTGCATACATGTCTTTCTCCCCAAATGGAGCAAGCATAGCTTCTCACTGCTCCGCTGAGGGACACTGATTTTCTTTCCTATGAAACCCACTGTATTCAGTGCGTACTTCAGAATTAAAAATGATCGGGGCTGGGGGGAGGGAGGGAGGCACACAGAGAGCAAAGAGGATTCTTAGGACAGTGAAACTACTCTGTATGATTTATAATGATGGGTAGATGTCATTATAAAGTTGTCCAAACCCACAGCATGTACAATCTGCTATAGACTGAATGTCTGTGTTCCCCCAACATTCCTGTGTTGAGACAGAATCCCCAATGTGATGGTATTTGGAGGTGGGGGCTTTATGAAGTGCTTACATCATAATCCCTCACAAATGGGATTAGTGCCCATATAAAAAAGACCCTAGAGAGTTCCCTTACCCTCTCAGACATGTGGGGACACAGACCAATGCCTTGATCTTGGATTTCCCATCCTGAACCGTGAGAAATAAATTTCTGTTGTTGATAAGCCATTCAATCTATGGTATTGTTTTAACAGCCAGAACTGACTAATACAATGACCAAAAGTGTGTCCCATTGTAAACTATGGACTCCAGAGGTAATAATGATATATCACTATAGGTTCATCAATTGTTATCACTCTGGTGGGGGATGTTGATAATTGGGGAGGCTATGCATGTGCTGGGACACGGGGTCCCAGGGGGTCCCTGGGAAGGGAAATCTTTATCCCTTCCTCTCAGCTTTGCTATAAACCTAGAAACATTCTAAAAACTAAGTTCTATTAGCAAAATCCCCTGTGTCAAAGGTCTTATTTAAAAGAACAAAGATGAGGACACCTGAGTGGCTCAGTTAGTTAAGTGTTCAACTCTTGGTTTTGGCTCAGGTCATGATCTCACGGTTCGTGCGTGTGAGCCCCACATAGGAGCCTCCTTGAGATTCTGTCTCCCTCTCTCTGCCCCTTCCCCGCTTGTTCTCTCAAAATAAATAATAAAAGAACAAAAAATGAACTTAAAGATGACAGAGGAATTTTCTGGGGTGTCACGTAATATACGACTTCCAAATAACCTTGTGAGAAATGTCTATTTACTCCATTCCCTGTGGCCTGTCATGACTGGGTTCTGAAAACAACAGGCCCTAGAAGGTCAGGGTCAAAGGAAGTAGTTGCAACCTCAGTTAGTTGAGAATTCAAACAATGTATCTATTTGAAGCAGGTCTGGCTACACAATTTGTGCAAAATGAAAATGTGGGGCCCCCTGTCCCTAACTTACTAAGAATTTGAAACAGTGAGGGCAGAACCTTAAACCAAACGTGGGGCCTCTGTGACGGCACAGGATGCAAGTCCCCGAAGCCAGACCTGAGATGAACCAGATAAACATCCCCAAACTTCCCGCGTGCATTCGGTTCGCATTCTTCCTACTGAAACATTTATGTATTGTGTCAAAACTGTATGTGGTAGGCTGTTGCAAAAACAAACCAACCATCCCCTTTGCCTCTTTCTTTAATTTTTTAACCAAAGTAAAAACATGCTCATCGTTTTAACAGTCAGATGGCACGGACTGTCGTTTAATGGAAAAAGAAACACAGCAGTCCCTCCTGCCCCACGTCTCCCAACTGGATTCCTACTTCCCACCAGAGGTGTACGTTTTTAACTGAGCAGTTTCTTCTGACATTTGTCTCCGGGATTCTAAATACGTATGACTTGTGTGTATCATTTACTGATTTCCTGTTATGTGGGAGGCATATTACGCCACCTTTACTCATATCACATCCTCCCCTCGCCAATTTGGTTCCATGTCTGTTTGGGGATTGTAATCAATATTCAATGCATATATGATTCAGTCCACAGTGGAGCCAAATGGATCACATATCTTTTCCTGTGCAACGTTTCATATCCCCCCACCCCCCACCCCCGGGGGATGACCGCCTCATTTCTACAGACGCTTTGGTTTTTAAGTAACTATCACTAGCTCTTGTTAATTCAAAGTATGAAAACTCTTCCCATATATGGTTAAACACATCAGGTAATCAATCAGTTCTCTCTTGAAAAAAAAAATGCTTAAGATCATGCCCACCCATTCCTTTTCTGTAACACCTGTTATTCAACCACTGAGTCTTGTGGAGGGAGACATTCTCTAATTTCTTTTCTGCACTATCTTACACTCCTCTTCTTTAGGTAATTTTACTTTTTCGGAAAATTCCTCATATTTAGTTATCCAATCATTCCACTACATTTCTTTATTTGAAGGATATTTTTATTTTATTATTTTTATTTTGTTATTATCATTATTATTATTATTTTTGGTGTTTATTTTTGAGAGACAGAGCATGATCGAGGGAGGGGCAGAGAGAGAGCTAGAGAGAGAGAGAGAGGGAGACACAGAATCTGAAGCAGACTCCAGGCTCTGAGCTGTCAGCACACAGGGCTCAAACTCATGAGCTGTGAGATCATGACCTGAGCTGAAGTCGGACACTTAACCAACTGAGCCATCAGGCGCCCCTATTTTATTTTTCTAAAGTAAGCTCTATGCCCACTGTGGGGCCTGAACTCACGACCCTAAAATCAAGACTCACATGTTCTACTGACTGAGCCAGCCAGGTGCCCCTAGTTTGGTATGTTTTTAATTTCCCAAAGAACTTGCTTATTCTGACTGCTTCTTAAAAAAATGTATCCTGTTTTTTTCTTAATAAATCCCCTCTACATGCTCATCTCTTTGAGGCAGTTAAGGAACTTTTCTTCTGATTCCTGGAAGGTATTTCTTCCAAGATTCTTTTTTCTCAAGATGGTCACGTTGCAGACATTCCTCACAGGCCTAATGCTACTGTTTGCCAATTTGTACTTATGAGGGAGGCACTAAAACTCAAATGGGAAGTTTTGTGTGCAGCAAAGGGCTTGCTGACTGGTTAATTCCACTGACTGGTGATCAGCTCAAGACCTGTATTTCATTAGGGGACCAAATGTTAATATCCATAGACCCTTCTGGGGGGAATCACTTTTCAACAAAACAAAACAAAACAAAACAACACAAAACAAAACAACAAACAAAGCAAAACTCTCCTGCCTGGAAGAATTATACCTGACCAGTAAACTGCAAAGCCAAGTGGCAGAGGGGTCTGCCTGGGAGTTATAGCTAGTGGTTTGACTTCAACAGAACTGTTTTTAGTACACTTCACTATGGGCCCATTCCACTGAAAACTTGGTAGGTTATGGGTGGAATTTCCTTAACTTATTCTAGAGATTTGTTGATGTCTCTCATTCTGTTACATCCTTTCCTTTTGTGTTTGTTCCTAAGGGTCTATATGTGTTCCTTTACTTCATTTTCCTGTGTTTGGGGAGAGAGCAAATACTAAATACCCATGCTGACTCTGCACCTTTCAACAGAGTTCTCCCTTTATTTCAGACTTTACTGTTTGCTTCTATATATATTTCCTTTGAGAGAGAGAGGGCGCAAGTGAGCAAGGGGCAGAGAGAGAGAGAGAGAGAATCCCAGGAAGGGAAGAGGAAAAGAGGGGTGGGAGGAGAGAGAGAGAAGCAGGGCTCACCCGATGTGGGACTTGAACTCATGAACTGTGAGGTCATGACCTGAGCTGAAGTCAGATGCTTAACAATTGAGTCACCCAGACGCCCTGAATATTACTTTTTTTTTTATTTTTTTCAACGTTTTTATTTATTTTTGGGACAGAAAGAGACAGAGCATGAACGGGGGAGGGGCAGAGAGAGAGGGAGACACAGAATCCGAAGCAGGCTCCAGGCTCCAGGCTCCGAGCCATCAGCCCAGAGCCTGACGCGGGGCTCGAACTCACGGACCGCGAGATCGTGACCTGGCTGAAGTCGGACGCTTAACCGACTGCGCCACCCAGGCGCCCCTGAATATTACTTTTAAAATACTAAAATGCTCACAGATGACAGGCTTCTGATTTTTTAAATCTAATTGTTTGATCCTGCTGCGAAACCGTAAGAAAAAAAGGCACAGTCCTGTGAGGTCTTCTTGGGCAGGGGAGCTTTTCTTTCCTCTCTGTCACTGCCACCTTCATTAACTCATACAGTAATGTGTTCATACACAGATGACCTACTTTGAAGGTCACCTACAGATAATCTCAAAATCTCAAGATCCTAGATACCCCCATGACTGCATATAACTGGCCTACTTCCTCATTTACTTTTTGTTGGCACAAGTCTAAGGACTCTGGCTACTTTTCATGTTAGAACCATCCAACCGTGGTGAGAAAGGCAAATCTGTTGTAAAAATCAATCAAAAATATAAAAATATCCTCAAATTCAGTTAAAATATTTTCGGATATTTGTTTCCCTGCAATGAAATTAAGAAAGGAGAATCAACAAAAATACTACCTTCTGGGTGCACCTGGCAGGCTCAGTCAATGGGGAACACAACTCTTGATCTTGGGTTTATGAGCTCGAGCCCCACTCTGGGCATAGAGATGACTTAAAAATAAAATGTTAAAAAATAAAATAAAAGTAAATAAAACAAAACAAAACACTACCTTTGAACAATTGGATCTTACAAACTTTAATAGTAATGATTACCTGAAAATGTATTTGGGTACACAGGCAACCTCTTTAGGTTCTGAGTTTAGATAGAAAATGATTTTTAAGCAAGAGTATTTGAAAATTTGACTCTCCTCTGCCCTCAACAAACGGGGAATGGAATTAAGACATTCTATGAAAGACTTTACATCCATATTTTGTAACTTCCCAGTATCCTGTTTAAGTCAATTAATTTAGAACAATTTATAAATTGTTTTTATTCTTCTGTAGAATTTATAAAATATACTATGTTTACCTCACATAAAATCAAGAAGTGGAATCAAAAGGCAGAAAATGGAATGGAATCTCTCTTTTGAGTCTATTCATCTGTCTTTTGAAGGCATGTGTCAGGTTAGTAATTAAGATGTTGAGTACAGTGCATATCTTTCCATTAGTGTATATCTCTCCATTTTAGGTGTAATCACCTATTACATTAAAAAATGACTACTATCAAGCAATGGTACAAAAATGAAAGTTTATTAACCATTTCTACCACCTTCAACGGCTAATAGAAATGACTACAACAGGAATGGCAAGAGTGGGGGGAAAAAGGCAGAAGGCAGAGGTACAATAATTATGCAAATCCTCAATATTTGACTACGTAGCTATGATCTTCAGTATCTCCCAAACCTCCCAAATTCTTGGTTCCAAGAATTCTATTGCAGGACACAGTCTCTCATTCATTCATCTTGGCATCAGTATTCACTATTCACACTTCGTTTCCATTCTGGTACATTTACCCTTTGGGTACTCAAAAAGATCTCTCTGGAACCTGTCACTTTCTAAGTTAAGACATGTCCTTTGTAAAAAACCTTTTAAAGAATTTTAGTGGGTTAATGATCTAACATCCACTGGAATGTACTGTAAACTATTAATAATATTTGAAATTGTATTCTTTCACTTATAATATAAATATGTAATATAAATATACGTAGGGGAAACATATGTAGCTAATCACTAATTGAAAAACTGAATGTGTGATTTTCTTGGTTTTTCATAATCAGCTGATAAAGGCCAATTACAGAACAGAAAAATTACTTGGGAACATGAAACAGTCAAATATAAATCAACCGAAAGAGACCAATTTCCATGGTTTGACCAAATGATGGCCAAGCTAGTGCTTACTGGCATAAAGCACACTGCCCAAGACATCACAAGGATAGCCTAACCATCTATTTATACTCTAATCCGCTCTTCCAGTGTCAATTTCAAAAGGCCAAATTCAAAATACTTTCAACTATCAAAACAAAAGTGTATTCTAATGAGTGAAGAGGTATTTATCAGCAAAGATTGCATTTTTAAAATAGTAATATCCCACTGATTGTACAGTTGCCCATTTGTGTACCTCTCTGTAACACTGTAAGTTTGTATCTATACTGAATCACTTTTATACTGACTAGCCAAGATTGCTCTTCCAGAGAATCCTTTGGCAAACATGTCACATGTATAACCATTTAGTTTAAACACCTCTATATCTGGATTCACGTATTAAATTTGCTTAAATTGTGGAGGTAAACTGGAATCGTGGAATACAATTACTTTGTCAATAAAGTATATGAGGGGTTTGGTTTTGAATCAAAATTGATGGGCCTGTCTTAATAAAATATAAATACTCCTGAAAAGTTGGATATACCACAATTTTCCTCATGATTATCACAACAATATACCTAAGCTGCTTCTATTTATTTATTTATTTATTTATTTATTTATTTATTCACAGTGTGTGTGTGTGTGTGTGTGTGTGTGTGTGTGTGTGTGTGTGCAAGCAGGAGAGGGACAGAGAGAGAGGGGGCGGGGGGAGAAAGAGTGAGAGAGAACCTCAAGTAGGCTCCATACTGCTAATGCAGAGCCCAATGCAGGGCTCTAACTCACAAACTAGGAGATCATGACCTGAGCCAAAATCAAGCGTTGGATGCTTAACCAGCTCAGCCACCCATATGCCCCACAAAAGTATACCTATGCTTCTTAAGGAAAAAAAAGAAATTCCTGTCTCTAGGCAAAACAATCTTACTTGAGGACATAGCAAATCTTTAAAACACCAATTACTTTAAGGTTATTAAAAACAATTGCCTAGGGGCGCCTGGGTGGCTCAGTCGGTTGGGCGGCCGACTTCGGCTCAGGTCATGATCTCGCGGTCTGTGAGTTCGAGCCCCGCGTCGGGCTCTGTGCTGACAGCTCAGAGCCTGGAGCCTGTTTCAGATTCTGTGTCTCCCTCTCTCTGACCCTTCCCCGTTCATGCTCTGTCTCTGCCTCAAAAATAAATAAACGTTAAAAAAAATTAAAAAAAAACAAAAACACAATTTGCCTAACCACTCGCCATTAACTTTTCATCCATGGCTCCATTCCTTTGCAAAGATAAATGTTACTTTTTGAACATTACTTTGCTAATTTTTTTAATGTTTATTTATTTTTTAAAGATAATGAGAGACAGAGAGAGCATGAGCAGGTGAGAAGAGAGACAGGGAGACAGAATCCGAAGCAGGCTCCAGGCTCTGAGTTGTTAGCACAGAGTCCGATGTGGGGCTTGAACCCATGAACCGTGAAATCATGACTCAAGCAAAAGTGTGATGCCCAACCGACTGAGCCACCCAGGTACCCTGCCATTGTTTCTTTATAAAATGAACATGCTGCTAAAACTGTATAGTTAATCATCTTGGTTAGAATTATCAGTGATCATCTATATATTATTTGTAGCAGGTAAAAGTGACATAAATAAAATTGTTTTAGAATTTCCTTGATTTAATAAGATTTTCAATTCTTGGTGGGAGATCCCTTTTGATTCAGGCACTGAAAGCCTGCGTCTCAGTCTTCATTCCTAACAAATCAGGCTTAAATAAAAGATTTGAAAATTTTGCATATTTTCAAGCACAAGTGTAAGAAAAAGCTTAATGAGCTAACCCAATGCCCCTATTCCCACTCTAGGAACATTGGAACATCCTGAACTTTCAAAAGAGACAAACCCTCACAGTTGGTGGATTTCCAGTCACAACATGTAGAAAGGAGGGTCATTTTAAAGAGGCTCAGGTATTCTTCCTGAAACTTTCTGAAATAACCAAAGGAGAAGCCCTTGCCAGATCTGACTTTAAGGTATACTCTGATCAAGGTTATCATTCTGGTACCACAAAAGTATAACTTCAACATTCCACTTCCATAAGCATTTATCCTAGGCCTCTCCTTCCCAACATAGAGCATGCAACACAGAAACAGTATGTGTGATAGAAAAACAAAATCTAAAAGCAAGAACATTATATTTATTGATTAAAAAATATTTATTTATTTTTGGGAGAGTACAGGTGGGGTAGGGGCAGAGAGAGGGGGACAGAGGATCTAAAGCAGGCTCTGTGCTGACAGGCTGATAGCAGCGAGCCCGATATGAACCGCGAGATCATGGTCTGAGCCCAAGTCGGATGCTCAACTGACTGAGCTACCAAGGTGCCCAATACTTATTGAATTTTTAAAAGTCTGGTATGCTAGTGTTACCAAACATTCTAGCTCACGAATACATTAATGTTAGTAAAATATATCTTAGCTCACAAGACTGATGTAAAGAAAACTACTTTATAAACACAAAGCAAATATTAACAAAAGCAGAAAAACATAAGTACACCGGGAGATGAAGAAAATCAGATCAAAATTTTTAAATTTGAAATTTTTAAATTTGCAAATATGCCACGTGCCAGACACATATAGGAGCACAAAAAACATCAAGCCCTTTACATATATTATTTTTTTAAAGAAAATTAAAGAGGAAACTGATTTCCAGAGCATTAACTTAATGAAACCACAGAGTAGTGAATGGCAAAGCAAAAACTCAAACCCAAGACTACTTAAAATCTGTGTCCTTAAGTCATTTATAGGAGTTTTTAAAAATAGGCAAAGGGCAATGAGATGGAATTGCTTTTACGTCCCAGCCTTCAGGAAGAATGTTGGTTCAAAACAATAATTTCAAATATAAACAGAATCTTTATATATACAAAATTAATTTTATTTTCATTGGGAAACAACAAACATCATTTCAGTTGGCTTTAACTTTGATGTTCTACCATTTTGGCAATGAGAGATATTTTAGTTTATTCAACTGGAAAAAAAAATATGAGCCATTCACATCATCACAAAATACTGTCATTCCACACCCACAGCTACACTAAAGTAACAGAAACCATCTTGATTTCAAGTATTCTGGTCACTGTACAAACATATCAATGGAGATTTCCTGTAAATCCAGTAGTTAAGGGTCCAAATCTCTTACAGGAGGTGACACAAAATTTTGTTAGAAGATCATGGTTTCAATTTTTAGTTCAAAAAATATGGACACTACACACAAATATTATATATAAGATAAATGTCCTTTATATATAATGATGGGGAAATGGGAAGTGTAAATGAGGAGGCAGGTTGATCAAAACCTCCCCAAATCTCATTGCTTCATACTCCAATTGCCTTTGAGCTATCTACCACCCATGCCACCAAAGTCCCTCATCCAAAGGTCTTCTTCTCAACATGAATCCTAAATTCCCTCAGGCTCATTTTGGAAGGAAAGCAACACCATTAAGATAATGCAAAAAGAAGTGTAATTTTTTTTTTCAGTAGGAGTTAAACGTATTGATATAATGCAATTTCATAAGTAAAAGTTAAAAGAGGAATTTCAGTGTAAGGCAGGGAAGGATTTATGGAGGTGGCTGAAGACTTCCAGAACCCCTTCAAATAATATTCCTCAGATGTTGCTGAAAGTCTTAGTAAATCATGTATGGTCCTCCAGATCAGCCTCCTGTTTACTAATTCAGCTCCACCTCCCCATTTTTCCATCTTTAAATTGTTGACTCCAGTAGTTTCAAATGTACAAGTTTATTTCATTGAAATATACTGCTATCTCTCCCTGTCTGTAATAATCCTCTCCCCTTGCTATCCTGTGACCCAGCAGGAACATCACCCTGTAGTTACACCAATTCTACTCTAGTTTAGTTAGAAGCCTTTTCTAGATGGTCCTGTAACACCTGTGTTTGTCTCTCTAGTGCTCCGTATTACCTTACATTGTAGTAGTATTTCAGGCAAGCTTAGGATTTCCTTGTGCTTCAGTGACTAGCACAGTGTTTGGCATAAAACAGTCCTCGATAAATATTTGCTGCACAGATGAATTTATAAATAAAGTTATGGCAAGGGCTACTCCAAGAGAAGGCAAGAAAGAGATATGTCTTTATTTTATTTTTTAATGTTTATCTATTTTTGAGAGAGAGAGAGACAGAGAGACAGAGAGACAGAGGACCCGAAGCAGGCTCTGCACTGACAGCACAGAGCCCGATGCGGACTCAAAGTCACAAACCACGGGATCGTGACCTGAGTTAAAATCAGATGCCAAAGATATGTCTTAAAAGTATACTACGTTTTTGGGGCGCCCGGGTGGCTCAGTCAGTCAAGTGTCTGACTTCGGCTCAGGTCATGATCTCACGGTTTGTGAGTTTGAGCCTCACGCAGGGCTCTGTGCTGACAGCTCAGAGCCTACAGCCTGCTTCAGATTCTGTGTCTCCCTCTCTATCCCTCCCCTGTTTGCTCTCTCTTTCTCAAAAATAAACATTAAAAAATTTTAAATGAACATTTTTATATATTTATAGGAAGGGACTTGCATCTAACAGAGAAACATTCTTATTCACTGAGATCTATCCATTCAAAAACCTAAAGGGCTGGTAGACTAGAAAGCTATGGCAATGAAGCTTTTCATCATCTTCCCTATCCATTTTTATAAGAAAGTCCACTCACAATGTCATAAGTAGGAGATAAACTTTGGTTAAAACTATTAACTAAAACTAAGTACCGGAGTCAACTGGCAGTTATGCAACAAAGAAGAGTGATTGAAATTATATTTTGCTTCCGGCTAGCTGGGAGGTCTACATACCAAAACTGGGTTGGCAGCTTTTAGTTGTTGAGAAAGTCCTACAAATATTCTGGAAAAACCAGTGGGTGGAATTCAGGTCCTCAGTAACACAGCTTTTACTGTCAACAGGTGAAACGCAAAGTTGAGAAACCAAGTATCATCATACCGGAGTCATGTGCTTCACACTCAATACCCTGAATTTAAAAGAAGGAAAAAAAAAAGCACGGAATCCTAATAGCCCTATTTAAACTTTTAAAAGGAAAAAAAAATGGAATGAAGTTATTGATGTCAGTTAGGTTACATGGAAAGGGCAAGGCAGGAATCTACTTAACCATCTTAATCTCCCCTAAGCCTTCCCTACTCCTACAGCCATCTAGCAATGCTAATGTTCTTAATTTATAAACTTGCATTTCACATTTTCAAATGGATCCATGTCAAATAAAACCAGTAACAATAATAACAAAAAAAAAGCCGACTTTCTTTTATAATGTATCTATGTAAATCCCTTCATTTTCTGCAAAGCCCCAGGAAGTAGTCTCCATTTAAGTGAAACTGATCAACTACTGTTTTCAAACAGTATTTAAAAAAGAATACCATTAATCATTAACTAGCAGCAGCAACATCAGATACTGATTTCTGACTGGTAAAGGAACCTGCTTAGTAGATAAGCATATAATACCAGCTGATATGGGTAAAAGCATGTGTTTTCTTACTATAAATTCAGAGGCAATCAATTGGTTGTCTAAAACTAAGACTATAACTTTGAATCTAAGATGTAGACTATGCCTTTTTCTTCTCCTAAAATAGTTTTATAGTATCTAGAAATAACCCAAATTCCAAGGATTTACAGAAAACATACTCCTTTGAGAAATTTCTTACACTTCATCTAGTTTCGAAATTACCTAACAAGACAAAACAGGAAGACCAATCTATGAATAAGGTCCTCATGGCCAAAGTCCAAATTTTGTTTTGTTTTGTTATCAAGCATCTCCAATCTGGGCACTCTTCCTAGGCGTGGGGGATACAAGGATGATGTTCAGGGTCCAGTCCCAATGCTGAGCAAGCCAGGAGGACACAAATGAAATGTAATAACCATATGAAGTAAAAGGCTAGGTGGCAGTAAGCAGAAGGAATTCACTTACCGGAGGGATAACCAACTGCTTAGGGGAGCCAGACAGCGTTCTGCATGGGAAGTGACATTAATTGGGGCTCAAGGATGCATAGCGAGAAGGGCATTTCTGGCAAAGCCACAGAGACTTGACATGTTTGAGGTGTTTTCTTCTACACTAATCTCCCACTCCACACAAATCACAGCCACTTACTTTTTACATTTTTTAAGATTTTATTTTCTTAGAACAGTTTTAAGTTCATAGCAAAACTGAGAAGTACAGACAGTTCCCATATACCCTCTGCCCCCACACAAACATAGCCTCCCACGTTACCACCATCCCCCACCAGAGTGGGACATTTGTTAACCTACAATGACACATCATAGTCGCCCCAAGTCCACAGTTTGCACTAAGGTTCACTCTTAGTGTCGTACATTCCATGAGTCTGGACAAACATATGCTGACAAGTACGAACCACTATAGTATCACACAGGGTATTTTCACTGCCTCCCATCATCCTCCTCATATCACCACTGCTTGGCCCTCCACGGGAAAAAAATTGCTTAAGAAATGTATGCAGCCAATGAGGACCAATGATCAATACTGAGCTATTTATTATTTCAAAATTTGACCAAACTTCTATTAACCAATGGATCTTCATATCTGTTAGCAATGTGTCAGAGGTGGTCAAGTAATTTTCATGGACTATCAGGCAAAAAAAAAAAAAAAAAGCTACTTAGTAGAATTGAAAGAGAGGTCTCAATGAATTTCCTCAGTTAGTAAAAATACCGTTTTCCTTTTATATTCTGAGTCATTGTTCCCACTGCCTTACTGATAACCTCTAGATTGCAGGAACTCTGTCTTTTATATATTAAGGTCATAGAATCTCTACAGACCCTGATGCTAAGTACCAAGTGATTAAATTATTCATTTTAATGAATGGAAGTGGATCCATAAAGACCCTTCCCAACCCAGCCCTAGTTATTACCTTCCTAACTCATTCCTGGTCATTTTTTTTCTCCTCCTTTCACATACTTCTCTCCTCTTCCCCTCCTCCTTCCCCTTCCTTCCCTCTCTCCCACATATGCACACACAATATGAATGTGGCTTTTCAAAAACAGGCTGTGCATTTTGATCAAGAGTCTGAGAAACCTAGTTCCCCAGCAATAATAAAGAACAGTGAAATTACACAAACAAAAGGCATTGCTCAGCACTTTCATTTAAATATAGCCAACCAAGAAAAATCCACTTGGGGATTCAACATAAAATATAGTAACTGTCCTTTCAGAAGGTGGACAATTAGTCCGCATGTGATCTGAATGGTATACCTATGCCACTGCTCTCAGTGAAGACAGATCGGCACAGGCATCTGAATGTTACTTTTATTACACTGCCTTTCCAACAAATAAGCTTTAGGGATGATTATATTCCAGCATAGCTCTAAGTTATCAGACATCCTGAGAATGAATGAGTGGAAGTCAAAACTAATTCCGAGAGTACATTCACATTTCAGGGCCATATGCTTCTTTACAAGATGCAGAATGGCTTTCACATCATCAATTTGGACAATGAACAAAATTAGTTAAACTATGCACTTGTTAAGCATACGAATGTATACTTTACATATATACTTTTTAAGTATTTTTATACTTTAAAGAAAAGATAGTTAGAAATTGGCCTTGTAGAGAATTTTTTTAAAGCCTACCAGTTTACAGATCTGGAACTCTTTCTTTCCACTTTCAGAACTAATAAAGAGAGGTACTTTGTTGACAATGTTATTTGTTGCAGGTTAAATATATATATACATATATATATGATATATATGTATGATATATATCATATATATGATACATATATATGATATATGTATATATATGATACATATATATGATATATATGTATGATATATATATATGATATATATATACATATGACATATATATATCTCTTTTAAAGTGACAGAATGGTTAAGTGTATGGCTGTTGATAAAACTTTCAGTTGAAAACAAAATTTTTTTGTGGGGTTGGGTGTTGGGTCAGGTATCATTTCAAATAAGGACTTCTTATTTAATTTCTTCCTGATTAACTACACCACATCACGGGGCACCTCGTGTGTTTTAAATACCAAGGACCTTTCTGGCTACTGTGTGGGTAGCAAATTTGGGGGAATAAAACTGGAGGCAGTTCAAAGGCCACTGTAAATGAAAAAGGAAGAGGGTTTGAATGAGGGCAGCAGGAATTTTTTTTTTTTAAGGATACATTTGATATGCAGAGTAGATAGAATCAGTGGACTTTTAATCACAGGATGTGGGGGATGAAGTTGTGGGCAGACTACCAAATTTCTGGCTTGGGTGGTGGTGCTACCAAACAGGATACAGGAAGAAGAGCAGGTTGAAGGGAGAGTTGATGGAGATGCTCCTAAAGACAAATGTCAGGGAGGGAGAGGAGTGGGCCAGGATGGCACTCTGGGCGACACCAAATACCAGGTGTGGGGGCTGAGAGTGAGAGCTCGGAGAGGAGCCAGGAGTGGGTGGTGACGTCCCGGCAGCCTGGAGGTCCAGAATTCCAAGGAGCAAAACAAACAATAGTCTTCAATGTGGTAGAAACGTCCAGCCACCAAAGAACTGGAAAATGTCCGGTAAGTAGAAAGTAGGATCCACTAAGGATCTTTGTAAAGGCCACTTCAATAAAGTTATAAGAACAAAAGCCAGAGCACGAGTTATGAGGTAAATGAGAGATGAAGGGTAAAGATGCTTGGTGGAGGAGTATGAAACAGAGAAACAGAGTTAAAGAAGGGGTTTGGGTTGGTTGGTTTTTAAAATCGGGTGGTATCTTACCACGAGAGATGGACATCTTGGTGACCATCCTTTCAAACATTCCTCTGTGTGTGTCTATAGGTGTGTGCATATGTGTATGTAAAATACATATAAAAATACATATAGACATACGCATATATGCACAGAATGCAGACATAAAGAATATTTATTGTTGACAAGATTATTAGATACTGATAAAACAAATCATATCTTTATATTTAAACCACCTTTTAAGTTATGAGAATCACCAATACATACACAAAAGGAAGTACAGTCTCCTTGCTAAATCAAAACACAAGTCCTCTATGTGACGCACTCTACCCTTTGACAAAACAAATGTTCCTTACTTCTGAGAAACATAGGAAATGGACACACCCAATCCTATTGATTTTTAGAAGATAGGGAGCCATTACCCACTTGGAATGTTTCCAGGAGCTTAAAGATACAATCTTAGAAGTAGAGCCCTAGGAGCTCTACCTCTGTGGGCAAACAACCTCCTAGCAAGGGGGTACTGATAATATACACCCAAAGAGTGACACCCAGTGAGTCATCAGAGAGGGGCAAGTTCCACCCTGTGAAGCTTCCACACCTGCCTCTGTCTCACCATGACAAAAAGGAATAACACACAGAGCTCTCTGCTGTGGTGTTGCAATGTCAACAAAGCTGGGAATACTGGTTAAACTGGCCCAGTTGGCTGAAGAGCCACTGGATTTGGCTTGGGTTCACTCTACCAGGAAATGGAACTAGAGGTCAGAATTAGAACATAAAAAAAGGTAGCCCCCAAGGACATCCAGAGAAGAAAGCAGGACATGGGTTGTTACTGCAGAAAGCTGAGCGCTGTGCCAGTTTTTAGGACAGGACACGGCCTCCAAGCAGTTTCATTTTGGTTAGAGTTCTGTCCCCTCTCCCTTTCACTCCTACACTTACTGCTCGCATGCCAATTTCCCTCCTGTAGAAGTTTTCCTAGCGGTTATCAGAAGGAACAGGTCTGATAAAGCTTTCTGTATTACTTACTCTCTCTGGTCTGTATACAGCACAAAGATTTAAAAGCATTAATGAATGGTACATCTACCTGAACAGTAGATAAATATCTGAATTTTTACTTTTAATTAGAGAATGAAAAACCAAACCATCAAATAGCTTAGCTGGAGGAGACACGCAAAATTGCTCTATCAACTTGGAAGATAATACTGTTTCTTACCTATAATGTCAAAACTCAACTCTTTCTGGACATGTTTTAATAAAAGGGCATTTTATCTACTTAGGTAAAAACTAGGTTCCATTTGTGCGGAGAGGGCATTTCTTTCTACCACCTTGGAACAGAGACAGGTATAAAGTCAATCGAACCCTGGGATACAGTAGACGAGACTGGGCGGAACTCAAAGCCCAAAATATGTTCTTGCAGGAGGGGGCATGAAGCGAAGGGGACAGTGAATCACAGGCACTTCCTGCTGGGCACATCACTTCCTATTCTTGCTGGCAGATCACAGAATTCAGGAACAGCAGAACTCTCAGGTGCCCATGTCCCTCACCTACCTTCACTCACAGACACAAGTGGAAAATGGTGTAAAACATAAACTGAGCTTTCTCTATTCAGGAAACAAGTACTTGATATCATCTTCTGGTTTGGTCAGATTATTAAAAAAAAGAAAGGAAGAAAAGGAAAAAAACACCTATATTTTTCTCTTCCTGCACATTTTCTGCAGGAAAAGACGACTCTGACAAGAAACAGTGACGACATGAATTTTCAAGTCTTCAGGGTATATCCTTTACAAGTAAAGCCACCTGAAACTAAGGCATCCAGAAGATGACACCAAAATGGAACAGGTGCCACATAATACGTTCTTGCTGCCCACAAATATCTCCATAAGATTGCTAAGGTCGGTCACTGTGTGTTGTTCTGTTTTTCAACCTTCAGAGATAGAAGAACCTGGTAATTTTCCATCATCTGCTTTAAAGTGGATCAGATTTACTGTCCATGGTGTCCATTTATGGGAAGTCTCTTATAATTACTTTTGTAAATTAGTCTTCAAGGCCTTATAAAACTGCAGACAAGAATTTCGAGAAAAATAAACCTTAAAATGATACCACTGGGATTCACCCTAAATAAACTATGAAAACACAGTGTTCATGATTGATGGAGAATGTGCTCATGGATTTCATTTTGCCAATAAACTGATTTGCTTAAACCAAGTGTGTGATTTCAGCTGCTCTCATTAATAACAGAGACGAGATTGGTTTGAGTTCTTACACGTGAAATGCTTCAGCTCCCGCTGAAGAATATGAACCCAGTGTTCACACTACTTATTTCCTATCAAATGTTTCAAACGTGATCTTAAAAGACATAAGGGGGTGCCTGCGACTCTTGATCTTGGCTCAGGTCATGATCTCACGGTTTGTGACACTAAGGCCTGAGGCCAGCACTGGGATTCTCTCTCTCTGTCCCTCCTCCACTCATGCTCACTCTCTCTTGCTCTCAAAATAAATAAAAAACTTAAAAAAAGGCATACGAAACATTCAAGTCAATTTTAGAAAGATGACACTCTGCTGAAGGTAAAGGGAGGTCACACGGTCATCTTTTCTAGACAGTTGGCCAATTTCATACAGTGTATTCACTTATTACACACCACTCTACTTCTTGCTCTGTATGATAATTAGAGTGCTTCCTTTAATTTGCAGGTTGGTTTTCTAAGTACAAGTTTATGTGTTCTTGGATCAATGACTTAACTCTCCACCTACCCCGCAAGTGATATTTCCCTTGTGTGCACATGCCCATACGATAACGTTCTACCTCCAAATACAAAGAACTAATAATACTCCCCTTATGCTAGACTCTTTCTTAATATTCAAGCAAAACAATATAGCTCCAACAAAAGTAAACTGAGCACTAGTTTTAAGCAGTACCTCTGGAGAAATATATATATATATATATATGTATATATATATATTTATATATACAAATAAATCATATATCGTAAGGGAAGACAGAAAAGTAAAGGATGAAAGATGAAAAGAAAATACTTGGATGATTCTAAAAATAAAAATTTTTGTAAAACATTTGCCTTTGAGAACAACTCTAAATGGTAAATAAGACATGTAGCAATCTAATACTTGTTCACATATTCATTTGTTCAACCATTTAAACATCTACTATGTACCTAGCAAACTGCATGGGACTATGAAGAATGCAAAGAAAAACGAACTACCATACTCAAGAGCTTATAATAAAGTAGCCAGTACAGGTAAAAGGCATTGTATATCCTGGAGCACCAGACATGGTTTCAATAAAGTGCTATGAGACTTATAAGAAGAAACAGCTTTCCTCTCAAAAACAGCATTTGAGGTGAGGGCATTTAAAAGGGCTTCAAAATCAGGTACCATTGATTCTAAGCACAAAAGACACGCACTTTTCCTAAAGAAGGTGCCAAGTATATGGAAAACCAGGAAAATCTAGTTCTACAAAAAGTAATGCTTTACAAAAGTATGGTTCATTATAGTTTGCAGAACTTTTATATGTAATACGTTTACTATCATAAATATTATTATCATTCTTTAAAATTTGGGACCTGAGAAAGGATGAAGATACTTTTTTGATGTTACAGATCATTAATATAAATTACAGAGGTAAGCACTAGAAGGTATGGCTTCTGATTCCAACTTTAAAACCCACTGCACCTCACACAGTCACCCAAGTGTCTGCACACTTGAAAGAGCAACTCTATTTTCATTTATTTATTTCTTTCTTTATTTATTTATAGCGAGTGACAGAGAGAAGGAGAGAGAGAGAGAATCCTAAGCAGGCTCCACACTGTCAGTACAAAGCCAGATGCAGGGCTTGAACTCATGAACCATGAGATCTTGACCTGAGCCAAAACCAAGAGTTGGACCCTCAACTGACTCAGCCACCCAGGTGCCTGGAAAGAGCGATTCTAAACAATGGTGGAAATGTAAATCCTAAACTATATGCGTTTTTTCACAGATCTGTCTGACTTTGGGGAACCTCCCTATCTTACTCATTCAGACCAGTTAAACTGAGTCAAGAATCACTTGGGAAACTCAATCCATTTAAAGCTGCCAAATGGAGTAATATTTTCCTTCAGTTAGATTTCCTGTAGGCACAGCATAATCATGCTAAATATCCTGCCTATCCTTATAGGTGGTCAAACTGGAAATCATTTCATTAAAGGCAATAGTTAGATCCAGTGATTTAGAATTGATTCTAACAGTGAATAGATTTGTGGCACATGTCTGGCTCTTCAATCCAATTTACATGTACTTTTTGGGAAAATGATCAAATAGATTTTGTTAAGATTCAGTACTGACTTCATACGGCCATCCCAGAGTAAGGCCATAATCACTACTGTGTAGCCACATGTGGATTGTCAGGACCCGTAATTTCTACCTATACTTAATGGAATTAAAAAAAAATCTGGCCAATGGGGTGCCTGAGTGGCTCAGTCAGTTAAGCGTCCGACTTCAGCTCAGGTCATGATCTCACAGTTCGTGAGTTCGAGCCCCGCATTAGGCTCTGTGCTGACAGCTCAGAGCCTGGAGCCGGCTTCGGATTCTGTGTCTCCCTCTGTCTGCCCCTCCGCTGCTTGCACTCTGTCTCTTGCATTGTCTCAAAAATAAATAAACATTAAAAAAAAAATCTGGCCAATAATCTAAAGAAGTGGTCTCATCATACCTCACCATGTTCAGACAAATGGCTGAATTAGAAGTATGGCACAAACTAATCAGGGTATCTAAAAATAGGTTATTTGGAAGAAATCTGAAAATAAGATCCTTCAGGTAAAGGTAGGAAGGATATTTTAAATATTAAAACAAATCTATACATAACATTTAACATGTTTTCACATGCCAACAAAGAATCACTTGTCTTACTGAATAATGGATGTGTCGACATTTCAAGGCTTAACCTTAAATCTTCATTTAGATCAGGCAAAGATCTCTTACAATGGAAACAATAAGGTGTTCTGGATGCTGTTCTGTACTACTTTGCAAAAAAATACATTTTCCACTTGGTTATTTCTCGAATATTAGAAATGTTATGGATTTTTATAACTTAATCTTATACTTGACCACTAAATTCTGCTATTAATGATAATCTTTGGTTCAGTTGATTTACTGGGATTTCCTAGGAAGACAATTGTAAGATATCTTCCTCTTCCTTTCCAACGTTTGGAATCTTGTTTCCTTTGTGTCTAACAATATAAACTACAAAGTAACGGCAACAGCAGCAGAAACTAATCAGAGAGAGACACTCGGGATATGCCAGGTGCTCTTCTAAACTTGTTAGCTACATATATATATGCTCAATTGGGCCTCACAGGAAGTAAATGAAATAGGTATTAGTATCCCTATTTTATAAATGATGTAATTGAGGCACAGAAAGTTTAGGTAACCTATATAAAAGATCGCATAGTCTCTAAGCAGTTGAACCAGGTCAATGAACCACCTTTCTACATTGTTATTTTGGTATGTACAGAACTACTCTAGTTGGGGGGAAAGTTACAAGTTGGCCAGGCCATGGCTATGAACTACCTTTCATACCTTGAAATCCTAAAGCCCAATGTGTTGGTACTAGAAAGTAGGGCCTTTGGGTGGTGCTTAGGCCATGAAGTGCTCTTAGAAGAGACCCCAAGGAGCTCCCTAGCCCCTTCCACCATGTGCAGACACGGTGTGCCCAGCCAGCTGCAGCTCAGAAGAGGGCCTTTGCCACAACCTGGCACAAAGATCTTAGCCTTCTCAGACTCCAGAACTGTGAGAAATAAATTTCTATTGTCTATAAGCCACACAATGTGTCGTATTTTGTTATAGCAGCCCCAAAAGACCAAGACAGCCACAAAAGTAGATGTGAAAGTGGGAACCTTCATCTCATTCCTGCTTCCATACTGCTGTACTGCTGTTTTTGCTGCAAGGAAAGAAGCGATAAACTTGAGTCTGCCAGGAATCACAGAGCTGCTGATCCACAGGTGATCCACCTCAACACCTTGCAGCCCAGCCCGCATCATTCAAGGTCTAGTGTGACTACTGAATCACAGTGTGGCACTGTCTGGCTGGTCAAGCGTGAAGACAGTGGTCTGGGGGTGACTGGAGACCAGCAGCAAGTGGGTACTGTTTCTCCAAACAGCAACACGCTCATTGGGAATGACAAAACTCACCAGGAACACAGTATCAAAGAGAAGATCATTTCTGTTCTTTCAAAAAAAAAATTTCTTTAATATTCATTGATCTTTGAGAGAGAGAGAGAGAGAGAGAGAGAGAGAGAGAGAGAGACAGTGTGAGTGGGTAAGGAGCTGAGAGAGAGGCAGACACAGAATCTGAAGCAGGCTCCAGGCTCTGAACTGTCAAGCACAGAGCCCAACATGGGGCTCGAACTCATGAATTGTGAGATCATGACCTGAGCTGAAGTCGGACGCTCAACTGACTGAGCCACCCAGGCGCCCCAAAGAGAACATAATTTCTTAATAGTTCCAGCAACAGGTAAAATGCATCATCTGGCTTTCCCTCTATCACTTGACAAAAAAAGACTACTCAGTCACTACATAACAACATATGAATATATGTGAACTCAGGAAGAGAGCAGGACAGAGGTGAAGTGAAGTTATTATGTGTCAGGAAGTCTGTAGTTCAGTTTAAATGTCTTTATTCTTTCAGTTTCTGTAGTTGTCTGCCCTGCTAATCCAGACGTGGAGTTTTGCTCACACGAAAGGACTGCTCTTTCCCCAGGAGTTTACACCCTGGGAACACACAGAAGATGGTTCTGCGTGGTGCTCCAATGGGAGAGAGGAACAAAAAGTCCTCGAATCCGTGAGCTTTTCCCGCTAGACAAGCAGAAGGAAGAGACTAAATGAGGGGAAGAACAGCGTGTAGGTCTGCTGGCTGACAAGAAGCTTTGTTAAAGGTAAAGGAAAGAGAAAAACACAAAAAGAACAATTACAGCCTCAATCAAAATGCTTTCTCATACCTGAGATTATATCCTCTTCATGATTCACCCAGCCTGCCTGAGAGACTTAGGAGCAGTCCCAAAGAACAATGGAACGTATTATTTGCTATTTCCACCTTCCTTATGCAATTTGCGAGTCACAATGGGCCACCCCCCACTTGCTGCCAAAGAGTTATCTCTAAAACACAAATATAATATCACAGGAGTGAGCACACTGCTGACAAGACACAATCCAAACCCAGAAGGTTCAGAAGAACTTTGTGATCTACCCACTGTGGCAGGAGGCAGGTTGAGTACTCAGGCTTCACAGGCTGATGGCTTTGGGTTTGAATCTCAACTTCACCTACTGAATGTAAGACCTTGGCTGAGATCCCAAAGCCTTGGTTTCCTCATCTAGAAAGGGACAGCTTCTATGATTAAATGTGTGATGCCCTGGCCCAGCAACCACACAGTGGGGGTCCCTGTGCGCTCACTGTTGTGGGTCTTAAGAGCCACAACGCTCCCTCCTTCCCAGTGGTCTCTCTTCTCTCTGCACCCATTGCCCAGTGGGTAATAGGTATTCAGTTATTCAGTCAATATCCAAAAATCTCCACAGACCTGCTCCAACAGCACTGCTTCAATGTCTCCCCCCCTAGATCTGAACTCTAAATGTGTTGCCGGGACGTAATAAGAAGATGCTGCTGTTAAAATGTAGAGAAGGGAGAAGATATAGCAATAAAAGAAAAATGGTGATACATTTCCATTTAGAGAGTTTGGGAGAGGGGCCCCCAGATCTTGACCCCACACAGATACACCGTATTAAATTCTTAATTTCAACAGCATTTATTCACTCTATTTTTTTTTAAGTTTTATGTATTTATTTTGACAGAGAGAGAGAGAGAGAGCATGTCTATGAGTGAACACAAGTGGGGGAAGGGCAGAGAAAGAGAGAGAGAGAGAAGGGGAGAATCCCAAGCAGGCTCTGTGCTGTCAGCAAGGAGCCGAACACGGGGTTGGATCCCACAAACTGTGAGATCATGACCTGAGCCTAAATCAAGAGTCGGACACTTAGTCAACTGAGCCACGCAGGCACCCCAGTTTCAACATCATCTTAAGAACCATATGCTATGAGGATGTATACCGAAATCTAAAGCAGGAACATCAGGTTTTACAATGTTGTCTTATTTCTGTTTACTCCAGGCATTTACAGATATACCCATTTTTAATACAAAAGAAAGAAAGAGCCAGAGTAGTGTGGAGGATTAACAAAGCTTTGCAACTAATGAGATTGCGCTTTTGCTGCCCCCTGAATTTTTCTGCCATGACACACACAGTTCCTGTTGGTCTGATGCACCGTATGCAGAAAGTAATGTCTATTCACAAAGCGTGTAACATGTTTGTTTGTTTTTTAAATTTTACTCCGGGCAATGCTGTGTTATGTTTTAGAAATTAACTCTGACATTGGCTTTCTAGACAACGTTTGTCTGGCGACCTCTGTACAAATAGTGAGAATTTTTGATACTGATTACCAGGAGAAAAATAATAGTAAGACTAATAATTTCTGGGTTTCTCCATCTTGACACCACTGACATTTTGGGCTGAAAGCTTTGTTATGGCAGCTGTCCTGTGCATTACAGAATGTTCCGCAGCATCCTTAGTGTCTACCTACAGATGATAGTAGCTTCCCTCCCCTCAGTGCGACAACCAAACATGTCTCTAGACATTGTCAGATGTCCCAGAGATGAAGAGGTGCAAACTCGCAACTTGGTTGAGAACCACTGGTCTACCGTAAAGAAAGAAAACAATCATTTGTCTTCTTAAAGAAGTAACAGAGTCATTAAGAACTGTGATCAATTCCATAATAGAAGTTTTGACCTTAACAAGTCAACCTACAATTTGGAGTAAGACTCCAAACATACTTTGCTGTGGGATTATCTCTGCTGTACCTGGCATCAGAACTAAAAGGACAAGAGATTCTTCCCCATTAGGAGGAAGCTCAGCACCTGAGATGAGGAGAATCTTCTGCTAGAAAGTTCCAAATCTTTACTTTCCTACTCTCTTTATTTTTAGAAAGAACATGAAAGATTTTTTTGTTGTTGCCAACACCTATTTTAAGGGAAAAGGGTTTTAGCAAAAAAGAGAACAATAGAAATAAATTAAATCCATTAAGAAAAAGTGTGCACAACCAAATGCCGATGCCTGGGAGGTCAAAAAATTTAAAAGGTCTGTTTCCTTAGAAATGGGAACCCCCCCCCCCCAAACAAAATCTCAGAATTATGTGTCTCCTGTTATCTTGTTCCCTGCAACAAGGTATCAACTTCTAGCTCATCAGCATTTCCCCCAGCCTACTTCAGGGCTTCATTATCTTTCATCAGGTCTATTTCAACAACTTCCTTATCTGGTTTTCTCTCACCTTCTCATCCTTCTTTCTGGATCAGTGGGGTAGGTGGTAGAGTGTGGGGAAGGCAGCCTCTCGGAATCTTTTAGAAACCGATTCTGTGAGTGCTCCCCAGGCACAGAGGTGACGGCTCCCAATATTCCAGAACTCAAACCCGTTCGCCACCTGTTCTAAACTTATTTCCCAAGTACTCCTTCTCTCTCTTCCCACAAAGTCCTGAAATCATTTTCACTCTTGCCCACAATCCAAACCTTTGTTCAAGCTGGTATGTCCAGAATGCACTTTTCTCCCAGGTTCACGTGAAGGCCCTCACCTGACACTCCCAGACAGCCTGGATCTCCCCTTATTCAACAGCCCATCACCATTTGTTTGTGGCTCTAGTAGGGCAAATGCTTACTGTCTTCCTCTAACCATGTAGGGGCATAGCGTTCTATCTGCCTGCTCCAAGGGAATATGAGACTAGACCAGTTCTTCAGCATCTTCTGTCAACCTGATGAAAAAAGTTTGTCCTTTAAAGACGAATCCATTTCAGTTAGGTCAAAAATATTTAGTTCAGCCCTTGAAGTTTCAAGCTTGTGATATGACAGCCAGGACTGTCCTCAAGAAGCTATCAGCAGAGAGGAGAGTAAGGGCAAGACAAAAACACTCTTGGGCACAAACTGTTAAAGATGGAAACATTATTTGGCATGAACTGTTACAGGGATTCCAAAGTGGAAGGAAGAGGAAGTCCCTTATCCAGATACCTGGTGTGGAAAATTAGGGAAAGCTTCTTGACGAAGGTGGTGTTTGAGGCAGGTTTTCACAGTTGGGTGGTGACTCTGATGGGCGAGCCCCCCACGTACTAGATACAGAAAGGGGGGCAAGGCCAGGCAGGTGGGGCCAGGGGAACAACGAATAGCACAGGGGAGTTGGTACCCAGTGTGGTGTCTAGTGGGTAGTAGGGTCCTTAGTCCAATGGACACCGGGCCTCAGAAAGGCTCTGTGTTACACAAGAGTTTGCACCCACGTGGGGACACCTCTGCCAAGTCCTAGCCAGCAAGCAACAGAGCCACGATGGAGGCACAAGAAGCTGGCAATAGCACTGAAGATTGACTGGAAGAGGAGAGGGGACTCTCGGGTCTTCAGAGCAGGTGAGACCCAGTGAGGATAGCTGGAAAGTGAGAGCAGCTTTGACAGGACTGAAGAGATAGCATCCACAAGACGTGACACACACTAACTTCAGAGATAAGAGGTGGATGAGAACTAAAATTCCCACCCAAGATGACTAGCTTATTGAAGTAAGAAAGCCAAGATGATGAAAGGGTGTGAAGAGCTGTAAGGAAAAAAATAATTGCCACTGGGCATTAAACTCATGGAATATTTCAAGTGTTTATGTACCCACAGCATTTCATTTACCTACAATGATTTCTTTTTTTAAAATTTTTCGTTTATTTTTGAGAGGGGGGAGGAGGGGCAGAGAGAGAGGGAGACACAGAATCCGAAGCAGGCTCCAGGCTCTGAGCTATCAGCACAGAGCCTGATGGCGGGGCTCCAACTCACGAGCTGTGAGATCATGACCTGAGCCGAAGTCGGACGCTTAACCGACTGAGCCCCCCAGGCACCCCTACCTACAATGATTTCTAACACCTAGAAAATAAAAGCTCTGTGTTTATTTTGCTTGTCTCACGCTCACTCACTGGCTTGACTCACTCTTGGGGACAAACCCCATGATGTTCTATAAACCAGTCCCAACAGGTTGGAGGCCCTGCTAATGCAGACTTCACTAAAAACACACATGAATGCGTCTGAATCATCTCTCCTCTTGCCCTAAACGTCAAAAAAGCCGGCCTGGACCCCGCGGTTCGTTGTTTTTCTGTGTCGAGGATGCCTGACAACAGACGGGGAAGCAGTTTACCAGAAGGCCAGCACTCAGCCTCATGGAGAGGGAGTCCAAAAGGTAAGTGATTCCAGTTCTAAGCAACAGAGTGGAGTGACTTCTGGAAGTTTTGCCAGCACTGCAATCAGTTTTGGAACGTTAATATTATTAAGTCTGTTTTCTGTAAAGAAAAAAAAAAACCTCAAAACAATTCCTAAAAGCTGAAAAGGAACCTTTCAAAAGGTCACCTTTTAAAAAAAGATCTGTACTCATTTAGAGGTACAAATCCAACATGGAAATCAAATTATGAAGTGAGACTAGTCCATCCCTAGTGCTATAAACACTCCATTAACAGTGTGATTTGAGGCAACTTGTTCAAACTTTCCACCTGATGTTAATCGCATTATCTCATAGGTTAAGTTATACTTGAACTGGAGGTATCCCGTTCAAGTACCAACTTTCCACTCAGCACCAACATACAAGTAGAAAAAATGTAGAAAACAGCAGTCTAGAGTTGTAAACCCCAAAGCCCATCCCGGTTTTGTGCCTGAGTTTTTAATTTTTTTGATCCTAGATTTTCTGCTGGTAGAGTCAGTGTATGATTTATAAGGAGAGTCAACGGGCTGAAACGTGAAAATAGCAATCGAGGGATTCTCAAGGTTTTATTAAAATCATTTTACTAGCATTTATAGATCAAGAGAAGCCACACCAAATACCTCTCCATGAAGTTGCTCATACATTTCCCCTTTCCTTATCTCCCATAAGGCTCTTAAGAAGAAACTAATAAAATATTTTTCCTTTCTTCCCAAATCTTACCCACATCCCTTTTGCCCCTTCCCTTAAATCACCACCACGAACTGGGGTACCCCCTGGAAGCTAGCCCATGCTGAGAGCAATCCTTTCCCCTTAGGAAGGCAGTCACTGGATGGTGCTACCATGCTATAAAGATGGAATCATTTCTTCCCGAGTTCATCTTTCACTGGGTTGTTTCCACAAACACTCAGCACTGGAACAAAACCACCCAGTGGACGGTGAACTCTCACTCCTAACAGAAATTACTTAAGACTATAAATAAGACTCAACGATTGAGGCAGAGTGGTTTGGTGAGACCACCACTTAAGAGTTTTATATTACGATTAACTTTGCTGCTGGTTGGTAAGTCAAGGTCCCCCCCCCCTTTTTTTTTTCTTAATTACAAAAATTTCCAAACAGAAAATTAGGATAATGAACACCCCATCTATCCTTCACCAAAATCTAACAACTTTAAGAGCTTGTCTTACATTCATCTATTTTTATGTTTGTTTTTGCTGAAGCATTTTATAAACTATAATCACACTCCCCCCCTAAGTAATTCAGTACGCACCTCTAAGAAACAAAGATATTTTCTTCATAACTATAAAACTAGTATCACCCCTAACAAAATCAAAATATTTCCCTAATATCATCTCATCACAAAGGTCACTCATATTCAAATTTCCTTGGGGTTATTGTTCTTAAGCGTTCAGAAGAGACACTAGAAAGCTATACCAAAGGATGGCGAAAATGCTCGAGTCATAGTTCTACCAAAGGTAGATGTTTACATGATTTCTTTATCCTTGCTTTGGATTAAAGTGTCAGGGTAAATGCTGAAGTGTAGAAGATACATCCTCCTAAACTTCCGACTATGAATCTAGGTTATAACAGCTACAGCGATGAGTTCCTGAAGTAAAGGAGGGGAGGGAAAGAGGGAACAGACAACTTTCAAGAGACAAAAATGGCAATGACAATTTCCCAGACACTGGGCTATGATATTACCTAAACTGTCTCCCCCTCTTTTCTCTTCTGATTCATTCCCCCTAGCCTAGAAAGATTCTTCAGACTCCATTATTCTTAAAAATGAGTATTAGAAACGTTCTGTTTTTATGTCCTCTCGCTTGGCTTCTTTGTAACCCATCTTGACAAGAGTAATTGCTCCAAGCTTGCTCTTCCTTCCACTCATTTTTACTCCCCCTTTGTTATCTAATTGCCTTGCTCTTACTCACTAAGACCCACCTTTTAGAGACTGACAATTTCCTTATCCACATTTAAAACATGCTTTCCCCAGGCCTCAACTTGCCTGTTCCCAGCAGGCTCCCCACACATTGCCCTCTCCACCCTCTCCAAGTCCAAGGGGCTCCCTGGGAAGCTCTTCTGTCTTTGCTTCTTCCTGGTAATTTATGAGAATGTCACTTGTTTGCGGATGACTTATAAATCTGGAAAAGGTCAAGATAAATATATATTTACTTAATTTCCCCCTAGAGTCAGAATACAGTTAGTGAACTGTGTGTGAAAGGCAAGGAAAGTGAAAGCATTCTTCACCTTACTGGCTGATTCTTTCTCTCTCTCCACTTTTTTAAGTTGATTTATTTATTTTGAGAGAGAGTGCACGCACATGCAAAGGGGTTGCAGGGGGAAGGACAGAGACAGAGAGAAAGACAGAATCCCAAGCAGGCTTGTGCTGTCAGTGCAGAGCCCGACATGGGGCTCAGTCTCACGAAGCGTGAGATCATGACCTGAGCTGAGATCAAGAGTCGGACACTTAACTGAGCCACCCAGGCACCCCCTTACTGGCTGATTCTAATAGATCTCTCTTCTGTACAATGGTTAGAATGCCTTATGTGTGGACAGTGCCTTCTAGCACTTTCCAGGCAATAATAGTGAGGAAGCATGCTCTGGAGTCACATATCCTGGGTTCAAATCACACTTAGGAGGTGTGATAAGATACTCAACGTCTTTGAACTTCAATTTGTACTTGTGAAAAATGCAGATAATAATAGAACCCACTTCCTGGCTTTGTTGTGAAAGTTCCATGAAGAAATCAAAGTAAAATGTTGAGTTAACAAAGTGTCTAGAAAATAGCACTGAATGAATTTTAGTGATTTCAAACTGTGACCTAAAGATTCAAATATGAAAAGTGGTTACTCTTTAAGTATAAATAAATCTAGTATTTTTTACTGGAAAAACTGGGGGGGGGGGATAATGTTTCTTGTTATACTCTTATTAGTCCATAGGTCGTTTTGAAAGAAAGTTTGGTTATTCCCATTTTAACACATGAGCTATATCTCATGTAATACAGAAAGTACACAAAGTGTTGTTCAACGCTAGCATTTACTTTTGTAAATGGATGATTCATGCTAATTAAACTTGCAACCCGGGAGAATAAAATTAGCTTGTTTCGACATTTCCTTTTGTTCAGTAATTACACTCCAAGGTTATGTAGATACCACATTACTATAATTTTGCCTGAGAGACAGACTGCACACCCACATTTTTAAAAACAGGCATTGCTGATAGCAACCCAGGTGCTTGCTGAGTAAGAGCCCTGCAGACTTCCTAAGCAAATCTTACACTAACCTTATGCTCCAGTGTCACTTATTTCTGTGCATATTGTAGCTAGTAAGGAAGTAATGAGATCATTTTTGCTTGTTATAGATTCACCGGATTTGCAGGAGGATGAGAATTTAAAAATAGAAGCCAAACGTGGCTGCCGTTTATCTCTGATGCTTATGTTCAAGTAGCAATCTGTTCACCCATGATGACGGCAAGCATTCCATTAAATGATTTAAATTTTCACAAACCCTCTCAGAATCCTACTACTTCTCAAATTGGTAGACCAGAGACACACAGAGACGTCACATTCTGACCCATTTGGTTTCTCAAAGCTTTGTCTTTACAGACAGCTATTCTGGGTCGGTTTTCATGAGACAGGTGATAATGAGGAGGTAACATTTATTTAGTACTCATTACTGTGCCAGGCACAGCGTTGAGTCATTTACACACATTAGATCATAAAGAATCGTCGTGACATTTTCTAAGTAAATCTCCTTTCTACAGATTGGAAACTCAGAGCCTTAGGAAGATAAATTAAATTCCAGAGGCAATGGCATATCCAGGTTTTTGTGGAGCCTGAAGTTTATATTAGTTTTAAAGGAAAAAAAAAGTCAAATTATGAGTACTAAATTTGGTTTAATGCCCTAAAGGGGTCAGCATAAATAAGGAATCCTGATGTATGAGCTTCAGCAGTAACCAACTTGTGTCTGCTTGACTGACCACTCCAAGCTGTAGAGACAAAGGAATCTGATGAACAGAAATGCGAATTGTAAAATGAAAATCATTCACCTTTAGAAAATCTTGGCTATAATGCAGTTCACTAGGTTTAAAAAAATTTTTTTTGAATAGATTTGTTTTTCAGTTCAGTATGTCAGGAGAGACAGGGCAGCGAAAGGGGTGGGGGGGGGGGCACATGCAGGGTGAATGAGCGGGCTTTGATAAAGTGCCAAGCAGTAGCTTACATGGTCTGAGAATGCAGAAAAATTCTGAGTTCTGCATTGCATGTTCCTTAGGAAATCTTTGCCCTCTTGGGAGCAGTGAGAACTTAGAAAGTTTAGATACAATTTATTTGTGATGCCTTCTGAATAAAACTTGTGTGAAAGCAGCAATCGCTTTTCTAAACACTATGCCAATTTTTCTTGAGTGGTTTCTCCGCTGTTAGCAAAATATGTGATGCTGACTGAACACATTCTCTCTGTTGGAATCAATTATTTGTTATACCAAGAAAACTCTTTCTTATCCAAAATGAAAAACTTATTTTGCCAGAATGAGGGAGGTCTTTATTTTTTCTCCCCCAAAGCACATCTAATAATTTTAGAATTCAGAATAAGGCAACTCTCCTTACCATCCATAGTGCTGTTCTGAGGAGTTCAAGTCCTATTTATCTTTTCTCAATTTTATTAAATTATTTCTTTTCACATGAGGAATTTCATGAAAATTTCTGATGAAGGGTATGGGAAAGGCAGTCTGAATCGTGATTTCCTTAAAATGCTGAGTTTTACTATATTCTAGAATATATGTGAATAGGGCTGCATACAGCTGCCCAGGCTGTGCACTACACAACTCCAAAGGACGCTATTTACACACAGTGAGGAGCGATGCCTAGAACATGACAGTGCAGTGGCCTCAAATGAAGAGCACACTGACTGAAATGAATGGTTGCTATATAGGCCAGAAAATAAGTACATGCTTGAAAAGACGAAGGGGGCACATGTCACAGAGATACATGGGTTAGCTGTCCCCAAATGGCTAACTTTAGGACAATATGAACATCAAAATAAATAAGAAATGTATTATAACCCACTGAATGAAGTTAGAATCCATAATTCCATAATAGGTGAGTAAGTAAACAAATGGCAGAAAGACAACTAACAAGTAGAGCAAGTAACAGTGGGGTTCCAACTCGATTTTGGCTCAGATCATGATCCCAGAGTTGTGGAATCAAGCCCTATGTTGGGCTCTGCACTGAGCATGGAGTCTGCTTAAGATTCTCTCTCTCTGCCTCTCTCCATCTGCCCCTGTTCCCTGCTCGTGCTCTCCCTCTCTCTCTCAAAAGAAGAAGAAGAAGAAGAAGAAAGAGGAGGAGGAACAGCGGAGTTAAATTAGAAATGTACCATTTTCTCACCTTCATGGTAACAACCAGATCAGACAGAAATCAACAGCTGTGCAAGTGGGGGTGGGGTGATTTAGAGAAAGACCACTCCTCCTTTCAAATGTCCTAGTAATCACACAGTAATCCTCATGAATGGGAATAGTGCCCTTATCAGAAGAGGCAGGAGAGAGATGGTGGAATTCTCACTCCACCAAGAGAGGACACAGCGAGAAGACTACCACCTACAAAGGACAAAACGGCCCTCACCAGACACTGGATCTTTCCTGCCTCCAGAATTGGGAGAACTGAACTGTTCATAATCTACCCCAACTATCTGTTATAGCAGCCTGAACTAAGACAGTCCTATTTCAAGGTTTTTTTTTCCTTTAATGTATTTTTTTTCCTTTTGTGTAAAGTGGTATGATCTTAGAGTCCATGGCACCTCAAATTTTCATTTAAAAAAAGTATCATTTTCTTTTTTAAGATAAGGTTTTTTATCTTAATTCCAGTACAGTTAACATACAGTATTATATTAGTTTCAGGTGTACAACAGAGTGATTCAACATACCCTGTGCTCATCTCGACAAGTGCACTCCTTAATTAATCCCCATCACCTATCTCATCCATCACCCACCTACCTTCCCTCCGGTGCCTGGATTCCCAGTTAAGTGTACTGTCATCTTCCTTATAGATAAAGAGTGGGCTGTTGAACATACCATATCTTTCTTCCCAGTGGAAGCTGAATGGCTGTTAATTAATTAATTAATTAATTTTTTAAACGTTTATTCATTTTTGAGACAGAGAGAGACAGAGCATGAATGGAGGAAGGTCAGAGAGAGAGGGAGACACAGAATCTGAAACAGGCTCCAGGCTCTGAGCTGTCAGCACAGAGCCTGATGCGGGGCACGAACCCACGGACCGCGAGATGATGACCCTAGCCGAAGATGCACACCCAACCGACTGAACCACCCAGGCGCCCTGGCTGTTAAGTTAAAAACAATAAAACATTTACAAATACTTGGGGAAATCTTTTCTTCTGACACTGTGAATGCCCATCCCAGAGCAATGGGTCCCAACCTTGGCTGCATAATTTAACCATAGAATTCAAAATTCTGATGCCCAACCCACACTCACAACCAACTGAAGCAGAACCTCTGGAGATGGGACCTGGGCACTGGTCATTTTTAAAGCTCTCTAGGTCATTCCATTGCATAGGTAAGTATGAGATCCCTAGATCAAGCATCTACAGCCGTAAAGAATTGTATCTTTTATGTATGGATCCAAAGGATTCACAAAGGAGTTTCAGAACTGGTTTCACTGCCTTGGGGTGCCTGGGTGGCTTAGTCACTTAAAGCGTCCGACTCTTGATTTCCGCTCAGGTCATGATCTGGCGGTTTGTGAGTTTAAGCCCTACTTTGGGCTCTGTGCTGACAGTGCAGAGCCTGCTTGGGATCCTCTCTCTCCCTCTCTGTCCCTCCCCTGCTCACACTCTCTTTCTCTCAAAATAAATAAATAGACTTAAGAAAAAAAAAAAGAATTGGTTTCACTGCCTTAACTATAGAGAATAAACAGATGGTTACCAGAGGGGAAGGGGGTGGGGGGAGTGGGTAAAATGGGTGAAGGGAATTAAGACTACACTTATCTTGATGAGCACTGAGCAATGCATGAATTGTTGAATCATTATATTGTACACCTGAAACTAATATAAGGCTATATATTAACTATGCTGGAATTAAATTTTTTTTTTAAAGCTAAAAAAGAATTGGTCTCACTTGTTGAGGAATATACAGTCTCAACTGGCAAATGAAGATATGTGTGTATCTATGAATGAAGACTGGGGGCATGTGCTCAATGAATGTGATACACAAGAAATGTGGAGGCCATATAGGCACAGTAGGGATGCCCGTACCCTCCTGATGCACGGACAGGCTCTGATAAGAGCAAAGCTGAGGAAGCCTAACTCTAGCTGGGGAATGGTGTAAATGGAAAAGTACCCGGTATGTCCAGGAAATAGTGAGGGGACCAATCTAGCTGGATGGAAGGTTCCCTCTTCCGCGTAGAAAAGGTAAGTTTGGAGAAGCAGATTAGACCCAGCCCCTGAGGGCTTTGAGAAACAAGCCAAGGAGTCTGGTGGCAGTTTGGGGTCTCTAAGGAGATTTGAGTCAAGGACCAAATGCAAGCATTCCTTGGGGAAGACTGCTTTGATGGGCTACTCACAGTGCGGTCAGGGGAAAGACTAAAACTCAATCTACTATGAGAAGAACGTGCACATTAGATCAAACTGTATATGTGATGAAGCACAATCTTATACCTTCCTTTTCAGTTTTCCACAAAAGACCAGGAGTTTGGGCTTCCTAGAAACTGCACGGATCCCACCTGTGGTGGGACCCCTTGGCAGGAGAGAGTGGACAGGATGCAGGGTTGGTCTTGTCTCTGTCCCTTTGGCCTGGCTCCAAATTTCACAGTCGTAGTACTTTCTGCTGCTACCTATTCCTCCTTTTTTCATGAAGGCTACTCTTATGGCCAGGAAATAAAGTTCTAGGTGACAAAGTTTCAGGCTAGAGAAATTCTTTCTTATAATTTTTTTTTAATAGGAGTATCTGAGAAGCTGAGTGATCCCGAGGTCATACGGGCAATTGGAAGACTCCTAGGAACAAAAGAAGGGGCCAAACTATTCATTTACTCAATAAATATTGAACACTTACCATTTGCTGCCATTCTAGACAATGGAACTACAGCAAGGTCCCTTTTCCTGATAGGCAACTCTCTGGGCATTGTAGAGGTTTCACTCAAAAACAAAAAGGCAGTCTTGTAAAGCCTTTGAAAGGCTTTTGTAAAGCCAGTCACAAAAGCAACATTTAAGTTGTACCCAGGGTTACTCAGAGACACTGGAGCTCAGAGGCTGTCTACACATATTGACTGCCATCCCAAGACCACGGAGACGTTCTTTGTATTTGTAAAATTTTCATTTTATAAATAGCTGATAAGAATCCACATGTAACTACATGCGTTGATTACAAGTACTTAGGACAAAATGAAACTGAGGTTTCACTGATAAAGTCACCACAAAAAGTGTTTGATTCTTCTTTTTCTATGTCATTATATTCCAGTTTATAGACAAGTCCTATTTTCTCACTGTGGAGGAAAAAGTTAGCATATGCAAGTCCCCTTCTTCTGCCTTTTCTTGCCCCTCGAGAGAAGTTTTACCTGCATAATGTACCGGAATCTCTATCTTTGGCCCAATGACGTAGTGCCCCTCCTCCAGGCTGTGGGCAGTGATAGTGGTCCACTGACGGCACGAATGAATCAGAAGGTAGTCATTTTCCCGCAGCCCTTCTATGCATTCTCCTAGAAAAGATAATTTTATAGGAGAAACTTAGAATTAGCATCTGCTTACTCCACACTCTGCAGTGAAATTTCATGGGTTAAAGCTGCACTATTGCGGAACTTGGCAGTTCATCCTAATATGACATAAGTTTGCTTCTGAATTAGCAGTAAGAAGGCATTCCACAACAAGCTGACAATTGTACACAGGATTCCATAAAAATGTTTCCCACTTATCTGCAAAGAGATTTTCAAAACCTCATTTTATCTCAATGACTGTTCGCAAGGATACTAAAAGTTATTAAGTGCCAACAAAGTGTTAGGCACTATTTAGATGCTTTGCACATATTATTTCATGTGATACAATAATATTATGAGGTAGATATTGTCCCCTCTCTACAGGTGGGAAAAAAATCAAGATTCAGAATGTTAAGTGATATGCCTAAGCTCACAGATTTAATAAGCAGAAAAGTGAGGATTCGGGGCTAGGTCAGACTGATTCTAAAGCTTATGCTCTTAATCGTTAAAATACAACCACCAAAATACATAATAAACCTATCTCTCTGTTGAAATACTGGTTGAAATTAGATGCCAGAATCTCCTTGTAAATTTTGTGTGTTTTGCCAGTTCTCTCTGGCCCCCTATCAAACTTCCCAATCAATTAAAAATAATGAAGCTTTATAGAATGCAAATGAAATTATTTTTCACTTTGATATCTTCTGAGGTACATTTTTAGCATTTGAACCAATGACAAGTTATTTCAAAAGAAAAATCCATCCCCTGAAACTTAAAAGACATTTTTTAAGATGCTGAAATGATCCATCTCATGAATCCTGGTTTAGTAATTCTAAGTGCTCAGATAATGCCTGAAAAGGCTAATTTCTTTATACAGAAAATAATTAGCCTTTTTTATTTTTGATGCTTATTATATTGTAATAATCAAGAGTCAGTGATATAATTGTATGTTTTGAAATGGAATTTATAGCTCACTTAAAAATTCTTAAAAGTTTCACGGCTTCTATAATAAAAAAAAAGTAGAGGAGGCTGTAATGATCAATTTGGTACCACAATCATAAGCCATCAAATTTGTTTCCAATCCAGTAAGGCCACAGTCTTTAAAAAAAGTCTTCATACAAGAATACTCTATTGTTGTTGCAGGAGATACAAATGGGATGGGAGAAGAAGAAACAGATCTGGAAACAGAGGTATCCTAGTAGATTTGAATGAGAAGGTCCAATTCACCAGGGGGAACTTTCCAAACCAGATTCCCCTGCCCCTCTCACTTTGGGGGACCAGGTTCATAAAGACAGCTCTCGAGGAGACTGCTGGTACTTATGAGCCCGTTGTGTCCCCCTCAAGCATGTTAGGGCAGGAAAGAAAGATCTGGAATTGCTGCTCCATAGGAGCAACCGTACGGCCACCCTTAAGGCTCCCCACCAGGAGGCAGGCAGGTGGGAAGGGCACACAGACATCAGGCAGGCATTGTAAGCACAGGCCTTGAAGCCCAACAGATCTGGTCTAGTCAAAGCTCTGCTCCTCACCACTCTGTGGTCTTGGGTAGAAACCCTCCTACTTCAGAGTGGTTGTGAAGATACACAGTGACAGACATGGAAAATGTGTAGCACCAAATCTATCACATTATGTTAGGAGTGGTTAGGAAACATCGGCTATTAATCTCATTTACTGTAGGCTTTTTCTCCCTAGAATTAACACTCTAATTCAGGTCGTGTTATCCCCTTACAGGTGAGGAAATGACCTTCAGAGCAAGTCAGGAAACTTGCCTATCACTTTGTAGCAGAAACGGACTTTTCGGTTCCTCTACCTCTCTCCCTGTTCTTTCCACACCACATGGACTTTTGCCTTGAAAACTGCCAACGATAATCCAAAAAACAGGGAGAAACTGACCCTCAGCTCCAAGTCTCACTCATTCACTCAATCAGTATGACAGGCACTGTTCCCAGCACCTGGGAAACATTTGTGAACAGAGATCCCTGCCATCCAGGATGCTTACGATCCAAGGAAGAAGGGAGACGGTATCAGCAAGAAAAATGAATAATTAAATTATGAATTCATTAGAAAGTGAAAGGTGCTATGGGAAATGGAAAAAGTGAAGGGTAAGAGAATCAGGACTACAGTATATAAGAAAGAAGAGTTTTGCACGGTTATCATTTTGAGATATTTTTCATTCATTTACCCAACAAACATGTCTCTGCTTATTTGTTTAGCTTTTTCTAAACACAGCTTGAGGAATAACTAATATACAAAGAACTGCACATATTTAATGTGTACGATCAGATGACTGTCAAACATTTATTTATGGAGGCTCTTTCATGCACAAAACACTGGAAGAGTGGGCCAAAATGTAAAGACAGGGCGGTCTGTGCATTCGAGAAGCTGACATTCTCTTGGTGAGATGTATTCACACGTAATTTTATGTAAGGTAGGACAGGCTGGGTGCTACGCAAGAGAAACAAGAAATCTGGAGTGGAGACGGGGACTTTAGCAGAGAAGACCAAGAAAATGTCAAGAGGAATATATACTTTTGGGGCTTGTCCTTCCTTCATGGATGAGCTGGGCTCAGAAAGGAGGTGGGCAGTGGGGAGTCAGAGAAGGGGCTGGGATAAGAGAACGGCCAAAGCTCCGCTTTAGGAAAAGTAACCTGGCAACACTATAAAAGCTGGATCGGAGAAGGGAGAAAACAGAGCCACGGGGTGTATGCAGGAAAGTCAGAGGGAAAACACACCACCATTCAGGGAAAAAAGAAAAATGTCGTTTTCCGCAACTAAACGGTTATATCATACAACTGTTTTAATTTTATTCCGCAGTGGGCTCTAAAGAGGCAGCCAAGAAACAATTGCAGTCAAGTTAATCAAAATGAAAATTTAATGTTAAATCCTACTGCTAGCTGCTAGTAAACAGTCTGTCAAGAGGATTCAGAATGATTTTCGAAGCTATAAAGTAGTAAGAAACCAGGGCCTGTTTTTGAGCTTATGTCTTTTTTGTTTTTTTTAACAACTGCCTGCTTCAGGCAAAATAAGTTTCACAAAAATTGTCTAGAAGTAAAACTTAATATAATCACTTAAAATGTCCTAGGGGAGGCCACTAATAGAGGCACTACATTAAATGAATTCATAAAGTAAACATTTTTGTGACATAATTAGCCTGTTGCTTAACTACTATATATAACATGCTAAAACTTACATATTTAGCTCAAAGATGTAGTGACAAGAAGTCTAAAAGCAATGTGTGTTAAATTCCAAAATATGTTACTGCCATCCTGAAACTTCCCCACATCTAGCATGCTTCTGGGATATGCTTTATTTGCCTGGTTTGACCTTGATCCCCTCAACATTAAGTCTTACACACCTATTTAAATTATTTTTAATGCTAGGAAAACTAGAATCCATGAATCCTTCTAAGTATGCTTTAAAAAAACCAAATTAAAAATTATAAATAAGTATTTATAAGCTGGAAATGCACAAATTCTCCTCCTGTGGCTGGTGGCCTTTATAATCTCCTGATGCACCTTTCTGATTTCTCCTTGTTACCTTCATGGTTCCCCCCCCCCCACCACTTTTCCACATTAGCTATAACTGTAGGAGTTAATCAAGTTCACCATTTCTCTTTCCTTCACAATCTTACACACCCCGCACGGACTCAATTAGTTACGGACAACTCGCAAATGCATGCTCTCAGTTACCAACTTGTACGCAGCGCTCTTTGTCCAGGCTTTATCTTCTACACTTTTCTACCTGGATGTCCCCATGCTAATTCATTCAGCCATCCTACATTCATCCAACAAACACGTACTGAGCACCAGCTATGTTCTAGAACCAGGAGATACAGTATTGAACTAAGTACCTGCTCTCATGGAGTTGACCTCTTGGCTGGGCTTTCAATCACCGTTTTTCACTCTTTCAATTCATTTAAATATTGCTGTGGATTAAACTTCCAAGAATACAGCACGGCTCATCAGACTGATTCTTCTACTTACATCTGCCTTTAGTGGTTCTCATTCATACAGAATGAGGCCTGAATTCCTTGGCTCAATACTCAAGGTCCTCATGATTGTAGATCATCAAAATATTGGGAGATCATCAGAATAGAAGACCTATATCCCCACACCATACGCTAGAGCCCAAAGGACCTGTTCTCTGTGCCACACACACAGTGCAGTCTCACTCACCTGGGCCCCCTCGCTTTCTTTCCTTGGTCCGAGCCTTATCTCCAATCCTCATTTACTCACTAGTCATCATACTCATTTTTGAAAGACCAGCTCAAATGCCACCTTCATGAAGGCATTCCTGATACGAATGCTAATATTTTCCATTTAAAATGCAGCGATTTTGTAATTTTGCTAATATTCTATGCCGAATTTATAAACTTCTGACATTTTAATGTTTATGTATGTTTAAATGGCATAATAAAAATAATTTAACTATACAGGAATTATAGGCATTTTTTTCCTTTTGAAATTGGTCTATACACATTTCGTCAATTTTGAGAACCACGGTTATAAGGACTAAGAACAAGGATAATTCAAGACTATAAAGACTGATAGACAAGATCCTCTCTAAACTTCCTGGTCTTACTAGCATCCAAGGCAATGCAATGGAGTGGCCCAGATTCACTGCCCCACGGTTCTATTTTGCTTTTTAAATATTCAGATATAATGTTTACATTTATTTAGAGTATTTTCCCCCACAGGGCGTCTGGGTGGCTCAGTCAGTTAAGTGTCCAACTTTTGCTCAGGTCACGATCTCACGGTTCACAGGTCCGAGCCCTGCATCAGGCTCTGCGCTGACAGCTCAGAGCCTGGAGCCTGCTTCAGATTCTGTATCTCCCTCTCTCTCTGTCTCTCGCTCACTCACACTCTGTCTCTCTTGCTCTCAAAAATAAAGAACATTAAAAAAAATTTTAGAATATTTTCCCATAGACACTGAATCTTATGTTTTTATGAAGCTTGTACCTATTCTAGCATTGTTTAAATTGTAATTAAATTGATTATATTTGAATATACTGAATCAGTATATGACTATAGTGCCTTTATATATGAATTACATAGAATATATCTCAATCAATTCAAACAGTTGTATAATGTCTATAACAGTAGAATCCAAATTTCTATTAAATGCTTTTTTATTTTTAAATATGAAGCACAGTGTACTTGGATGACAATGTATAATGTTTTAATATTAAATCTGTCAATTTACTGCTGATGGGTTTTCTGTTAAAGTTGGGCTGAGAACAACACAGACACATACCCACGTTGGTTTGGTGTTTTGCTATCCTCATGGCACAAAGAACAAATGTGTGATTTTACACAATTCTCTAAGTTGTGTTGTGATTTTGGCAGCTCTTATATTAAAGTGGTTTTTTTTTTTAATTTTCCACATTTGTCTCTCTTTTTCTTAGTGTTGGCATCTCACACCAGAGTAACACGTTTGGTCAGCAATTTGGGGCTGTATCTCCACAGAAGGCATACACTTTTCATCCATTCAACTCTCAGAATACCCGACTTTCCAATTTGCACGGCAAATATATAATCTTATATTGCTGATTATCTTTCTTTTTGAACTATGGTTTTATCCTCATTTAGCACGGTCTCTTCTCAGCATGTGAGGAGAATCGTGTCTGTGGTGGCTATTCATGTATTTGTTGACTGATTAATGAGGCCCCATTGAAATAATCTGATTTGTTAATACACGTGTAATGAGAATCAGATTTACTGAACTTGGGATCGTTTTTATCTGTTTGGACATAAACTGCTCCTTATGTTGTAGCTAAATCTATCAACAATGGGTAAATTAATAGGTTTTATGGTATCTGTTACTATTTACTACAAATCTAATTTAGCAGTGGTGCATTGTTTTATTTTACTAATGTTAAAAGAAAAGC
This sequence comes from Prionailurus bengalensis, assembly GCF_016509475.1. NCBI lineage: Eukaryota > Metazoa > Chordata > Mammalia > Carnivora > Felidae > Prionailurus > Prionailurus bengalensis. Next base: position 53,931,635 of record NC_057356.1, read on the forward strand.
TGGTCAAGTGACAACACAGCACTTTACCTCCTCATTGTTAACAAATAGTGTTGTTTAATTTTTTGTGTGTTTATTTTTGAGAGAGATGGAGACAGAGTGCAATTGGGGGAGGGGCAGAGAGAAAGAGGGAGAGAGACAGAATCTGAAGAGGCTCTGGGCTCCGAGATGTCAGCACAGAGTCCAACCTGGGGCTCAAACTCACGGACCGCGAGATCATGACCTGAGCCGAAGTCAGACGCTTAACCGACTGAGCCACCCAGGCGTGCCCCGTACAGTGTTGTTTAATTTTAATTATGTGTTTACTTGATCTTATAATCCTTTTCATGTAGACAGGAACCCTACTGAGTCAGTCATACACTCAAACCACTGCATTTCTCTTGCAACTTAAACTCTTTTTTTAAAGTTTTATTGAAAAATAATTGACACACATCACTATGTAAGTTTAAAGTGTACAGACTGATGTCTGATGTACATAAATTGTGAAATGACCATTAACATCCATCATCTCATGTAGATACAATAAAAAGAAAAAACATTTCTTCCTGTGTTAACAACTTCCCTGTTGTTAATGACATCCCTAGCACTGATTTTTCTTATAACTGGAAGTGTGTACCTTCTGACCACCTTCCTCCAATTCCCCCTCCCCATTCCATTAAAAAACAAAAAATACCTTCAACAGCAGGGGCTGAGTACCAGCCAGGTTTCCTCTTCTTCTGACTCCTCCTGTAGTTAAGGGGTGCCATGTCCCTGTGTGAGCAGAAATGACATTTTCCACTTTCTGTCCCTACCCGTGAAAAATGCCTACAAACCATCCTCTATGCTCTTTTCTCAGGCAAGGGCTGACTATTGATTACAAGGAAGACCTCGGAGCGAGCTGAAGATAGCAGAGCTGCCGGCAGTATGGGCTCCTGAATCGACACACAGTGGAGCCAACCACCTGCCCGTGCCCTCACCGCACCCTGAGCCGGGATGTGGGAAATAAACTTCGACTGGGACGTCGTGGCAGTGATGTGTTGTAGTTCTCCTTTTTCGTTTCAGTGGTTAGACTACGTTAACTAAAACATCTACATGCATGACCTTCGACACCAGCAAAGACTCCCGATTATAGTGATCACAAAGGTTTTGTTACAGAGGCTATTCCTTCTAAGTCCTCTTCAGAAATACAAACTTGAATTTGCCAAGGTGGCTTGGACGTAGACTAAAAATTCCTTTCCTCATTCTTTTAGTTACATCTTATCCCATAAGCTGAGGGATATAATTTAATGCTGCTTACTTAGCATCCTCAAACACTGTCAGTATGTAAAAGTCTTAGGTGTTTTTTCCAAACAAGCAATATTTACTGTGAGAAGAGAACATGGCACTATGATAATGTTTCTTTGTCCCAGGGGCACCTGGGTGGCTCAGTCGGTTAAGCGTTCCGACTTCAGCTCAGGTCATGATCTCACGGTTCATGAGTTCGAGCCCCACGTCGGGCTCTGTGCTGACAGCTCAGAGCCTGGAGCCTGCTTCGGATTCTGTGACTCCCTCTCTCTGCGCCTCCCTTGCTCACACTCTGTCTCTCTCTCTCTCTCGAAAATAAACATTAAAAAAAAATTAAAAAAATAATTCTTTGTCCCAAAGAACTACAATCCAAATGATATGACATGGTAAGTAAAAAAAGAATATGGGGGGTGGGGGTGGGGAGGTAAAGGAGGAAGAAGAGATGATGTCATAGCAAATTGCTCTAAGACAGTTAAAGAACAATCATGAAAGCATGAAATTAAAATGTTGTCTGCAATGAAAAAGCAGTAAGGTGTTCCAAAGAGAAAGTAATAGAAGGGAAGGAAAATCCTAAAAGAATTAACTAATTAGTAACTAATCAAGAGACAGAAAATATAAAGGGGTCAGGGAGGGTGTGGTTATTTTATGTGCTTTATTACTAAAGCACAGGTAATAATTTTGAAATCTGTGGAAAAGAAAGCTCTAGGAAGAAAAGAAACTGTTTTTAGCCTAATGGCTGAAGTATTTATAAGAAAGAGAAGGACAGCACAGGAAGGATCAGGCATAGGTATTAATCAAATACAGGTATCTGAAGTCACTTGATAAGAGCTTCTCAAAACTCATAGAAAAGAGTAAACAAAAATAAAGCTGGCACAGACACCAAGAACACAAAGGACAATGGGTGTCGTACCCCTGGGCAGGCACAATGAATAATTTTAGCCACCTGTAACCGTCCCCTACTCCAAATACTGAACAACAGAACGATCCTCCGATGACGGGCACACACCTGCATCTCCACATTCATCCGCTTCAACAGGACAGTCCTTTTCTAGGCGATGGCATCTTATGACCGCTAAGATGCATCTTGTGGAACAGAGAAAAGCCTTGTGGATGGATGTGGGGTGGGAACAGTAGACAACAGCATTACTTGAGCTTAGCTGCTGTCCAGTTCTAAACACTTCTCAATTGAGAGCATGTCTGCTTCTCTAGTCCTGCCTCTGTGTGTCAGGGGAGGAACCTGCAGCCCTGAGGAAGACATTGGCTCTGACCCTGGGCCACACAGCCCTTGTAATCTTCTGGGGACCTGTAAAAACTCTAGTGGCCGGGAGGGGAAGGGCAACACATCGACCACTGAAACCAGAATCTCTCAGTGAAGTCCAGAGACCTGCATGTCCTGAAATTCCCTTGGGTATCCTATTTATTGTGCAGCCCAGGTTCAGAGCACAACCAAGGCAGTTAAGTGCACAGGCCCTGGGGAGACATCACCCACCGGGGACTCCTTTCTTGCACCTATTGTGAGAAGGGGGCAAGATAAAACTTATCAGGTGCTACAAAGCATTAGCCACATAGTAAGCTCTCCAAAAGTGTGATTACTATTATTATCCTCAGATACCTAACGTTACAGGATTTTCTCTGGCTATGACACTTGCATAGCATGTATTGTCTGCTTTTTTATATAGTTTTTTTGCATTTTGCAGTAATTAAAAAGTAGCCTGTGTTATTTAGCATTTTATGGATATACATTGTATTTCTCCAATTAGACTGTGACATTTTTGGGTAGCAAGGACTTTTCTTGTTTTCTTACCAGCCCAGGGTCATACACCCAGCTGGTATCAGTAAAAGCATCACTGATGATTATTTGACATGGTCATTTAACTATTAAGTTCCCACAAATTGACACATTGAGCTATCAGATGAAATTAAAGGTATTTTCCTCTTTGTCTTCATTTCACCATAAAGAATTAAGGGAAATTCTATTTTCTCAGACTTCATTTTGTATTTAAGCTTTTTTAAAAAACCAGGTTATTATTGGGGCGCCTGGGTGGCTCTGTCGATTGAGCATCTGACTTCGGCTCTGGTTCAAATCCCATGTCGGGCTCTGCGCTTGACAGCTCAGAGTCTGGAGCCTGCTTCGGATTCTGTGTCTCCCTCTCTCTCTGTCCCTCCCCTGCTTGCGTGCTATCTTTCTCTCAAAAATAAGTAAACATTAAAAATTTTTTTTAAAAACCCAGGTTATTATTTCAGGCTACTAGGAAGCTTTTCATCAAGAATGTTGACTTAATGAGAAGAACTTGTAGCAGTTTTTCTGTCACGATTCAACTCTAATTAGAAAGTGGCAGAAATTACTAGATATCCACCAATATTTCACTCACTCCTTGTCCTTGGTAATAATCCCCTTATATTAGCTGGGCACATGGCTGCCCAGAATACAGAATAATGTTCCCACCTGCATAGCAAGTAGGTATAACACTGTTAACTAAGTAATAGTCAATAGGATATAGTGGAAATGTGCAACTTCCAAGATGTATTTTTTAAAAATAGCTTTCATATACCAGAAAATTCACTAACTAAAATTTATAATTCAATGGCTTCAGTATATTCACAGAGTTGTGCGAACACTACAATCTAATTATAGACTATGTCTATCACCCCAAAAGAAACCTCATATCCATTACGTCATTTCCTACTCCCCCAGCCCAGCCTGAGGCAACCACTAATCTATTCTTTGTCTATAAATTTACCCATTCTGGACATTTCATATAAATGGAATTATAAAACGTGACCTTTTGTGCCCAGCTTCTTAGCATAATGTTTCCAAGGTACATCTATGTTGTAGCATATATCAGCACTTCATTCCTTTTTGGCCAAATAGTATTTGATTGTATGGATGTATCATGTTTTATTTATCCGCTCATCAGATGATGGACATTTGGACAGTTTACAGTTTTGGTAGTTAGAGCATGCTGCTGATATGGGCATGGGTGTACAAGTTTTTGTGTGGACGTGTTTTCATTTCTCTTGGAAATATACCTAGTGGTAGAACTGCTAGGTCACGTGGTAACTCTATATTTAACTTTTTTGAGAACTCCCAGACTGTTTTCCAAATTGGCTGCACCATTTTACATTCTCGCCAGCAAAGAATGAGGGTTCCAATCTCTCCACATACTCTCCCACACTTAATGGTATTACCCATCTTTTTATTATAGCCATCTTAGTGGTTGTGACGTATGTCTCACTGTCCTTTTGATTTGTGTTTACCAAATGATGAGCGATGCTGAGCCTCTTTTCACGTGCTTATTGGCCACTCCTCTATCTTTTTTGGAAAAAATGTTTATTCAAATCCTTTGCCCAAGTTTAAATTTGTTTTTATCTTTACTGTTGAATTCTTAATAGTTTTCTGTATAATTTGCCTACAAGTTCCTTATCAGATACATGATTTGCCAACATTTTCTCTCATTACAGGGACTGTCCTTTCACTTTCTTGCTAGTGTCCTTTGGACCACAACATTAAAAAATTTTTGAAGTCTTTTTTTTTTTTTTTTTTTTTTTTTTTTGGTCATTTGTGTTTTTGGTGTCTGATGTGAAAAAGTGTTGCCTTAACCTAAGGTCATGAAGATTTATGCTTACATTTTATGGGCTTTAGTTCTTACATATTTACGCTTGTGACCCATTTTGAGTTAATTTTTGTGCATGTTGTGAGTAGGCATCCATCTTCATTCCTTCGAATATGGATACCCGGTTGTCTGAGCACCAATTGAAAACTTTCTTCATTGAACTGTCTTGTCTCCTTGTCGAAAAATCAATTGACCGTAAGTGTAAGGGTTTATTTCTAAATGTAAGGGTTTATTTCATCTTAAATGTAAGGGTATTTCTATCCTCATGCCAGTACCAGAATGTCTTAATTACTGTAGCTTTGTAATAAGTTTTAAAATTGGGAATGTGAGTCTTCCAACTTTGTTCTTCAAGACTGTTGTGGCTTTTCTGGGTCCTTTGTATTTCCATATGAACTTTATGGATCAGCCTGTCAAATTTTTGGCCCTAAAAAACCACGCTGGGATATTTTGATAGTAACTGTGTTCAACCTATCAATTTGGGGAGGATTATCATCTTAACAATATTAACTCTTTTGATCCATGAACATGGAATGTCTTTGCATTTATTTAGATCTTTATTTCAATGAGGTTTTGTAGTTTTCAGTGTGCAAGGCATGCATTTCTTTTGTTAAATTTATTCCTAAGTATTTCATTCTTTTCGATGGTATTACAAATAGAACTTTTTAAATTTCATTTTTGGAGTATTCATTGCTAGTGTCAAGAAGCACAATTAATTTCTGTATATTAATCCTTTATAACCTGAAATCTTACTGAACTTGTTCATTAGTTCTAATAGCTTTTGTTTGTTTATTTATTTATTGTAGATTCCTTAGGGTTGCACAATTAATTTCTGTATATTAATCCTTTATAACCTGAAATCTTACTGAACTTGTTCATTAGTTCTAATAGCTTTTGTTTGTTTATTTATTTATTGTAGATTCCTTAGGGTTTTCTCTATACAAGTTCATGTCATCTGCAAAGAAAGTTTACTTCTTCCTTTCCAATCTGGATGCTATGTTTTTTTCTTTTGCTTATGTAATGACTTTGGCTAGAATCTCCAGCACAACGCTGAAGTGGCAACCATGATGTATGTTTGGAGAGGATGTGCCCTTCTCTTCCCTTTATTCTTCCTGATAGATGGACTGTGGATGTGATTACTGGAGCTGGAATGGTACGACCATGTGGGACTTTGAAGGGAACTTAGGACCAGAACTGAATCCATGACATAGCAACAATTGAAAAGAAACCTGGGTCCCTGCCACCCTGGGCAACATGCCAACCTATGGTTTTTGTTTTTGGGTCTCTGTGATTTACAGCCAAACCCAAGCCCAAATTGATACAGGGGTATTAGAATAAAGTAAGAATTGTGGTGCCTGCATTATTCAATCAAAATATATGGACTAGTTTCAAAAAAGAAAAGAATTTTTGATTTTTTAGAAAAAACCAATAGTATTAAAGGTGGCTATATAAGGAAGTACTGTCTAAGCCTGGCTCCTGGTTGTAAAATCTGAACAATGTCTGGTATCTTTTCTTGTTGTTGTTTTAACTTCAAAATAATGCCACAGAGTTTAGAGGAATAGCATTCCTCAATATTATGCTTCTGACAATTTCTTTCAAGCTTCCTAACTCTGTGATTGTAGGGGCTATATTACCAACCACTCAAGTTTACTTCATAATTATTACTCAAAAATCACTAAAAAGGGGCACCTGGGTGGCTCAGTTGGTTAGGCAACTGACTTCGGCTCAGGTCATGATCTCACAGTTCGTGAGTTCAAGCCCCGCATCGGGCTTTGTGCTGACGGCTCAGAGCCTGCAGCCTACTTCAGATTCTGTGTCTTCCCCTCTCTCTACCCCTCCCCTGCTCATGCTCTGTGTCTCTCTGTCTCTCAATAATAAATAAATGTTAAAAAAAATTTTAAAAAAACACTAAAAACATTATCACCCATTTAATAGACCTCTTTATTTGTATCTAATTACAGATAGGAATGATATATTAACTCACATTTGGATGGTTACATTAACATAGATTATGAGCTTTGGCTTTAAATTATTTATGAAACCAAATCAGGGACATGGCTCTAAGGTGAGCATCCCAATGCAGAGAGAAAAATAATGTGTTTTTAGATTAATGGCAAAAAAAAAAAAAAGGTTATGAGGAATACAGATGAAACAACTTCCCTGGAATTTACCATCAATAGGAGAATTAGTATCAGCATTAAGTACTTCAGTGATATCACAAGGAGAGTACCACAGAAAGGAAATCACTCCACAGCCTGCCAGTTTTGTATCCAGTTGACCATTACTACGAATAAAGATCCAGTAACTACCTCTCAACTCCTCCCCTTGCATCTCACTTTGGCTATGAACCTGCAGCACAGAAACTCTAGTTATTTCTGCTAAGTAGCTGCTTGTCTTCTGAAAATGTGTACGAATGTAAAAGAAAGCAACTTAATTCTTTGAATCATAATCTACAATAATATGCCAACTCAATCAGAGAGGTTTTCTTTCCTTTGAAGCCTCCAGGATATTTTTATTTTGGGAAAATATTCTGATTAAGTTAAAACAAATATGTGCTGTCATACCATGTTGACTAGTGCAAAAGTGGTTTCCAGTTCCTTTACTGACTAAAAGTATCAAAAGTTCAGAAAGATAAAACAAATGCTAAGTATTTAAATCCCCTTAGCAACTCTTTCCTTTCTCGCTCTCAGCCATTCTGGCAGCTGCTTTTGGTTGACGCTGTTTGGAACCTAAGGCAGGAAGGAACATGGTATGGTGACCACAAAGAAGGCGAAAAAGTTTCTAGAGTCGATCAACTCTATCCTCCAACTCATTATGAAAAGTGGATAGCACAGACTTTGAAAATGAGCAAACACGGCAAAGCAAACCTGGTGTCCTCACCAACAACCATCCAGCCTTGAGGAAATCTTAAATAGAATACTACACCATGTCGGCCAAAACTGGTGTCGATTACTACAGTGTAACACTGAACAGGGCACAGCATGTGGGAAATACTGAAGAGTATGCACACATATAGAGTATGCTATCATTGATCCAGGTGATTCAGATATCATTAGAAGCATGCCAACACAGACTGGTGAAAAGTGAATCATGCAAAAGTTTTCTTTAATAAAACTGGCCAGAGCTGATTTTTTAAAAAATAAATAAATCCCCATAACACCTGTCTTCACCTGAGTGCTATGCATGGAACAACTAGGTCACCTTCTCGTCTCCCCAACTAGATCATGTTTACATTCCAAAGGACTGATGGGCATAGACCAGGTCTATAAAAAGTGCTTTATGAATGAACAGTCTTGGGTAGAAAACGGTGAGCATTCACATCAAATACGTGTAAGTATAAATTAAGCACTCAGATTTTATTTAACATTTAAACACTTTGAGGAAAGCAGAGTATTTAGAAAAGACTATTTTTTTTAGTATCTCCTATTGATCTCTTCCTACCCTACACAAACATCCAGAAATCTACATTGCCTAAGATCCCATCTTTAGATGAATATTCTATTCGAAGGCCCAAAGACTGTAGTCTTGGGTCTAAGCAAGTGAAGGAGTTGTTGTATTTTATGCTTTATGGTTTACTATGAAATCCCAACAAGAAGAAAAGGAACTAGAGATTAATTTAGACAAAGTACTAAGTGCTAATGATGTCAAAGAACTTCATGAGGAAATCTAAGCAAAAAGGAATGCATGAAACAAAAGAGAAAGATGTTTAAAACGAGAAAGAGAGATTAGGGATATATTATTACCTTTTTTTCCAGTGAACCCTTGGACAAAGGATTCCTTTTTCAACAGATTGACCAGGAATAATAGACCCCTGCTGTATGAAACAGAAGTATGCCTACTTAGGTCAAATCTGAAATGTTATGCTCTGAAATGGCGAAACGAACCTAACATTTGAAAGATAAGAATTCTATGCCAAGTGATTTTTGGAAAAACAGGTGAGCAATTGTAGTATTTCCTCAAACGTTTAAAATACATGAAATCTAGCATGGTGCCTGGGCACATACCATGGAATCACATTTCTGGCAGGCAAGGAAGGGGACTCAGATTTACATCAGAAAGCCGACACGGGAGAACTACTGTTGGGCAATCCATAAAAGACGATAACTGACATTCCTCTCTCAATAAGTCTCACACATCCAGTGTGTCCTCCAGTGTTGGACAGTGAATGTAGGATGATGCATTTGGTTGGTGTGATGTATGTACTTATCTCGCTGTGTGTGTGAGGAGATGTTCACACCAAAAAAAGGCACTGAGAGAACCAGACAAGCAAGGCAAGCATTGTTTCAGGATCTCCCCAGACATCAAGCTACCTGAGAGGGCAAAGGCCAAATCACCAGGCACGTTTCTCCCATTCATTGTCCCCAGCCTTCTGCTTCCACTTATTTAAATGAATTTATAATATGTTAAGTGGGAGGCAGTGTGAAATCTCAAAGATAGCCTCAAGTTTGGAACCAGATTTAGGTAATTGTGGTTCTAATACTCACGAACCGTATGACCATGAACAAATTACCTAATTTCTTTGAGCAACGGTGTTCTCACATTTACGATGATAGCAATAATACTAAGTAAGTTGAAATGACTGAAGGGGAATAAATATAAAGAACTCGGGATAGTACCCTGTAGATAAAAGGCTCAGGAAAAATATGACTTTGGTTTTATTTTCTTCTTCAGTAAGTGTCCTTTCCCTTATTAGCCTCACTCAGGTACACAATACAGTTTCTTTGTCCAATGAGAAAATACTCCATGATGTACAATCATTTGTACTTTATGCTTCACTTCTACTTCAACAAAATAAAGGGATGGTATTCACCATGTAAATATAATGTTAAAGCTAACAATTTTATTTCAGAGGATAAACTGAGCCATGGGTCAACTTAATGGGATTTTCATTGTCATTTTTTAGTTTCAAATTTGATTTAGATCCCCTTGAATTTTATTATGTAACAAATAAAACATACAATATTAAAGAATCAAATTTAAAAATGATTCACTGCCATAGAAATTACACCAGAAGATATATTCTTTTTTTAAAAGTTTATTTTGAGAGAGAGAGAAACCTTGTGCACAGCATGGAACCTGACGCGGGGCTCAAACCCATGAACCATGAGATCATGACCTGAGCAGAAACCATAGTCAGACTTCCTAACTGACTGAGTCACTCAGGCACTACAGAAGATATATTCTTAAGAAAAAAATCTGAATGACGTATTTGGCAATTTTTAGAACTTTCTCATATTAAGGGATTTCCAAAAATCCCGCACAGCCTTAAAACAAAAAACCAAACAGGATTTTGGAAAAAGAGAAACAAAGATTTACACATATGCCACTGCTGATATTCTCATCATGTTTCTAGTATCAGTACACAAAAACAGTGAATTTTAATATTCTCTGTACAAATCAAAGAGAGTTAATAAGAAAAATACAGATAACACCGGAGGTTTTAGTTTTTCCAGGTAAGTTGCCCTGAAGGCAAGAGCCACACCATACTTTGCCTCTATCACTTCAATATACAAACAGAAAAAACTTCAATATGAAAGAACACTCCCATTAAAATACTAGACGTAAACAAAGACTTAAGAAAAATCAGATCACCAAATTTTATAGACAGGTCTATAAAGATATAGTAGGCTTAAAACAAATGCAAAGCATGTCTGATAAGCAAGGTGCAACTTCTCAAAATAGAACTGGAAAACAAAATTTTAAAAATCTGTTCTTTCAAAAAATGTCAAGAAAACCTCAAAACCCCAAACACCAGTCGTTTAGACACTGACCTGAAGACGTCATCAATTAAATTGGTACTGTGGTTACCTACATCCCCTAACCAACTATATTGCTTACAGATAAATTATTAATATAATTTTCCATGGGAAAATGTAACAAAGAAAACTACCTTGACATCGAATCCTCTGTATACAGGGCCATCTAAATACATAATGTGAGACATGGAATATTTAGCTGACTTGAACAGAGGCAAGATACAGTTCCAAGAGTTCAAGTGTATCACCTATACTTTTTAAAAATAAAAAATTTTAGTGGACCAGAATTATGTTGGCAGTTATAGATAAAAAAAAGTCTGTTTGCAAAGTTTAAATTATGCAAATTTAATAACATCTTAAAAAGGTTTTCCCAGACATTGACAAGGGACAGAACAGCCTCAACACATGGGCAGGGGGCAGGGACAGGGTGTCCCTGACCAAGGTCTGATAGCGAGCCACTATGTGAAAGTGACCAAAATGAGTCAAAGTGTTATAAGCTTGCCCAGATAGACAGATAATTGGAATCCATTGCAGCGTATGTAAATATATTAGATTTTTCTCAGATAAGGGCAAACCTAATTAAAGAAATTTACCTCAATAATGTGGATACATTAAAAATGAATAAAAAAAGCCTGCTACTCCATCCCCTTCTCCCTTCAGGTCTAAGAAATTAAAAAAAACAAAACAAAACTTTTTTTGTTTTTGTTTTTGTTGTTGTTTTTTTACAAATTATCCAGTAGACCAGCATCCAGAATGTTATTTCATGACTTATTAAAACAAGAGACTATTTCCTTCCATTTCAATGTTTTTTTCTGGATGCAAGAGAAATACTAGGTAGAGGATCCAAATGTAACCAAAGAGACTAAAATAGAACTATCACACACATATAATCTGTTCTTTTCCCCAATGTGAGACTGTCACATTGAGATGCTTTCTTCTTGGCATGCTTACAGACTTCACTGGTGAGATTCCAATATCCATGACCAGTCAACTGTCCCTTGTTGCTGTGTACTACAAACACCCACCGGCACATTCCACACATCTCCTTCTATTCTAGGTCCCAATTCCACCTCTGCTATGGCAGAGCCACAAACAGCTCTTTTGCTTACTTTCTATATGTGAAATGGGAACAGACCCAGTCCAATGGATAACACGAGAAACATCTACGGTATAACATCACCAAGAATTACGTCACTAAAATGAAAAGGAGCAGAAACTTTAAGCATGATATACTTGAACAGTATAAACATGGAGAGATTAAAGCCTTCCCTACTTCCTTCCGAGAGGATGAAATCTATACCAAGAATCCCAGTAAGACAGAACCAGTAAGACTGGGCTCAGGTTTTAAAAGAGAAAAGGAGAAAAGAAATTGGAGTCTCATTAATTCAATGCAATATTGGCTATTAGGAGAACAAATGGAAAACATACCAATGCAAGCTTGAGAGATGGTAACGCTGCAACTCTGAAGACTAATAATTAGCATCAGTAGAGAGAAATGGAGCAAGGGAGAAGTATTAGTTTTCTATTGCTACATAACAAATTACCACAAATTTAACAGCTTAAAAATTGCACAGAAATCTTGCATTGCATGGCTGGGTTCTCTGCTTAAGCTGAAATCAACTGTTGGCTGTCCAGGTTCTCATCTGGAGCCCAGGTCCTCATCTGAGCTCATTCATGTTGTTGGCAGAATTCAGTTGCAGTTGTAAAACTGAAGTTGTGTTCTTGCTGGTTTTTGACTGGAGACTGACCTCAATTTCTAAGGGCGCTCACAGGTCCTTGCCTGTGGTCCCCTCCTTTTCTGAGCAATGGAGAACCTGTCTCACATTTGAATCCCTTTCATGCTTTGAATTATCTCTGACCTCACTTCTGTAACCAGCCAGAAAAAAACTCTCAGTTTTCAAGGGCTTGTCTGATTAGTTTGGGTTCACCAGGGATAATCAAGTCAACTGATTAGGGACCTTAATTACATCTGCAAATGTCCTTTGCCACATAACATGACATAAACTAGTATAACACCAGGGGGTGGCAATCGAGGGGCCATCTTAGAATCGTGTCTACCACAGAAGGGAATATAGAAAGGAAGCCAGTTATTCCAGGAGAGAACAGATACAGAATTTAAGTTGAGTGTTATGGGCAGACTTTGTGTTTAAACATTAAATTCCAAACAGATTTTATAGCTAAAAGCAATCAAAACTTACACTTTGAGATAACAGGTATGAAAACAGTTGTTACCTTGCCCCAAGTGAGTGGAAGAGCCAAATAAGAGTGCAATTCAGCTTTATTTTTAACATCTCAAGTAGGCCACAAGCACACAGTTCACTTAGACTTGAGATAAACAGAATCTTACAATCAGATAAGTTTCATTGAAAAAAAGAATATAGCAAAAACTTATCAGTCTATACGTAAGAACAGAGTTTTAAGTAATTTCCAACAATTTTACTTGGCTTTTAATCTTTTTAAATTTATTTTATTATTGTTTTTTATGTTTTATTTTTTTATTTTTTTATTTTGAGAGAGAGACAGAGTGTGAGTGGGGAAGGGGCAGAGAGAGAGGAAGACACAGAATCTGAAGTAGGCTCCAGGCTCTGAGCTGTCGGCACAGAGCCTGACCCAGGGCTCGAACTCACAGACCGTGAGATCATGACCTGAGCCAAAGCCGGATGCCCAACCGACTGAGCCACCCAGGTGCCCCTACTTGGCTTTTTAAAGTTAACTGAACATAACTGTCAGAGGTTTAAATAGTTTCAAAATTAATACTCTGTGTATGATGTTTAGGTCTCCACACTTTGCTATGCTTCTTTGGCTGTATTTTTAAACCCTAGATTAGAGGGGGGAAAGAAGAGAGGGAGTTCTTTTTTCTGAAAAGGAAGTGCTTATTACTGACAAGAGGGGAAACATGTACTTCCATTTAAACTCCTGGACCTCCCTACCTCTTAGGATGATGCCTCCTGCTACCAGTGGGCATGGGCTCCCAGTGACTCCTCTGTTCTTTGGATCCCATGTTCCTGATCATGTCACCCTGGCTAGGGTTGAAACCATCATCTTGTTCATCCAATTCAAAGGACCATCAGGCAACCACACTCTTGGAAAAGATAGGCAGAGAACATTTCTATTTTAATTGTAAATAAAATGGAATGCAAAGTTGGATGCAAGAGAGATGCTAGTATTTAATCACTCCCGTTTTGTAAACGTGGATGTTATATGCTGTGGAGCTGTCTTCATTACAAAAAATCCAACAACTTTGGGGTTCCTTGGCTTATTCCCACTCACGCTGATAAAGGAGTTCCTTCCCCAATATATGTGTTGCATGTAACTATACAGAGATGCAGAATGGGCATAAAGTTCTACCCAGCCCTTCAGATAGAGGATGATGATGAAAGGGTCACTAAAAACAAATTCAGCTTCGCCAATTCACTAGTTTGTCCTAATAGACTAGTTGTAGTTAGCGTTATACATCACTGCCGAGCACAGACCCATCCTGAGCTCCAAGTCCATAGTTGACCCTTGAAGGGTTAACTGATAGGGTCAGAGATGACTCTTGAAGAACAGGTTTGAGCTGTGTGGGCCTATATATAGGTGGATTTTTTAACAGTATGGTACTATAAATGTATTTTCGTTATGATTTTCTTTTTTTTAAATGTTTTTATTTATTTTTGAGAGAGAGAGAGAGAGAGAGAGAGAGAGAGAGAGAGAGAGAGAGAAAACACGAGCAGGGGAGGGCAAAGAGAGAGAGAGAGAGAGAGAGGCAGAAGATCTAAAGTGGGCTCTGCGCTGACAGCAGAGACCCCAATGGGGGGCTCAAACTCACAAACCATGAGATCATGACCTGGGCCGAAGTCAGATGCTTCACTGACTTAGCTTTGTGATTTGAATAACATTTTTTCTTTAGGTTACTTTATTATAAAAATACAGTAAATAATACATATAACACACAGAGTATGTGCTAGTCAACTATGTTATTGGTAAGGCTTCCAGTCAACAGTGGGCTATTAGTAGTTAAGTTTTTGAGGACTCAAAAGTTATACAAGGTGTTTTGACTGCACGGTGAGGGATCAGTGCCCCTAACCCTCAGGTTGTTCAAGGATCAGTGGTATATCCAAATGCCTTCTGGATGCTACCAGCTGAATGCCCCACAAGAACCTGGAAACTTGGTATTTTCCCAAAATTATCATTCCACCAGATGCCTCTGGTCCTCCTATCTCAGTGAGTGGTATCTCCAACCTCCTGGTCAACCTAGCAGTCATCATCGATGGCTCTTCTCCCTTCATCACCTACATCCAACTCTTCACCACATCTTACAGATGCTTACTGATTCAGAGGCAAGACAATATGGCGATTACAAAGTGTGGACTCTAGAAATAGATTGCCTTGGTTCACATTCCCAAACTGCCCTCACTGGCACCAGGTTATTTAATGTCTCTGTGCTTCAGTTCTCTCATCTATAAATACAGATAATAATAATAGTGCCCACTTCATGGGGCTGTTGTGAGGATTCAATGAGTTAGTAAATATAAGGAACTTAAACCAGACATCTGGTATCCTCAATAAATCTCAGCTAATATCATTGTTGTCATTATCGGAACTCAGTGACTCTCAGCTCCATCCCCTTCTCTACATCCCTTCTGCTCTGGGCTTAATATAGGTTCCCACAGTCCTCAGTAGTAGTATTCTGAGGGTCTCTGCCAAGATCCTGGGCCCTGTAATCTAGCTTCCATTCTGTTGCCATTAGAGTCTTACAGAAGCAAATCTGCTATCATTATTATTCTGTTTGGAAACCTTAATTGCTCTTCACTGCTCAGAGAAAAAGACCAAACTCCATGGGATACAGTATGAAACCCTCCCTGGGCTTCCACAGCAATTACACTAGGAAAGTCTGAGGGCCAAAGAAGGGCCGACAGATGAAGAACAGCACAATCCCCTTTACTCTCTATCTTGGCTCTTTGTGGTTTTGTCCTCACTCTTGTCTTGTTGCCTACAACGCCCTTTCTCCATGGTGTTCAAACTAGAAATTTGAGAGTCTAACACTGCCTCTTCTGCCTCTTTGCAAGGGAGCTGCTCTTCCTTACTTTCTTAAAATGTCTCCTTAATGCTTAGGATGGTCTCAGGTCCATACAGACTTTCCCAAGCTAGATACACATTATTTCAGCGTGTCATCTGCCTCTAATAGGTGACATAAACAGAACTACCAGAGATTCTCTGCAGCAATCTCCTCAAGGTTTCTGTCTGTTCCTCGGTATATGCTTCCTTGTACATAAAATGGCCGTACCATCATCCGATAAGTAGGAAGGACATAAATCCTACTCCTTCCCAGCCAATGAGCAGTTGGAGTAGGTTGTTAGCGGTAACTAAGATTATTATAGTAATTAGGAATATAAGGAGGTCTTTAAAAAATCGGTTAATGTATGGATCTGCGTGTATGTATCATATTGAAAACTCTATGATTGATCATGTAACGAAGAGTGCCACGGGTACAAAAAGTCTTGAAGTCTTTCCTGGTGCATCTCTCCTATTTTCCATTCCACAGAGGCAACTGCTTCTGTTACTCTCTTGGCACTCTGCACACATCTTTCCCAGGGTCCTTCTAATTACAGTGACATTTCAATATTTGTGTGTCTGCCTTCCATGCTAAGCTGGGAGCTCAAGGTCTTGGCAGCCCAAGTACTTAATACTGATGCTCAGTTTACATTTGCTGAATGAACTCCTGTGTAACTGGCATTCTGTTGTCATTTTCCACTCTTCAAATTCAGGATGAGTGTCTTACCATGTGACACTATTTCTTACAGAACAGATTTCGGCATATAAAAAGTCTTCTCAGAGTCACAACAAAGGGATTCTGCTGCTACACTATCCAAATCTCAAAGCTTATCAATTCCTGGCACAGACTGTTAGGAGAAACTTAGTGCAAAAATACAGACTAATCATGTGAGGCAAACCACTTTTTTAAAACAACAATTTTGAGTGGAAGAGTAATAATTAAAATTGAAATCAAAGAATTTTAGAACTAAAAGGAGTCTGGAGAACCTAATAGCCAATTGCCTTCACTTTCTAATTGAGGAAATGTACACAGGGTCCCCAATCAGGTATCAACATAAGAGTAGAAGCAGACTTCCTGTTTTAGTCTTAAGCCACTCTACCCCTCTTGCCAGATGCAAAGGAAAACTGTGTTGCCTATTCTACAAATGTGATGCTCGGATTTCACACAAGCACATATGCAGTTCACCTAAATCGTGTGTCTCAGCATAGTTTTAAAGCAAACCCAGCTTAGCCGAATTCTGTGAAACAACAGAAAGACAGACAGCTGGTTCACTCAGATCAATGGAACAGAATAGAGAATCCAGAAATGGACCCACAAATGTATGGCCAACTAATCTTTGACAAAGCAGGAAAGAATATTCAATGGAATAAAGACAGTCTCTTCAGCAAGTGGTACTGGGAAAACTGGACAGCGACATGCAGAAAAATGAACCTGGGACCACTTTCTTACACCATACACAAAAATAAACTCAAAATGGATGAAAGACCTAAATGTAAGACAGGAAGTCATCAAAATCCTCGAGGACAAAGCAGGCAAAAACCTCTTTGACTTTGGTGACAGCAACTTCTTACTCAACACATCTCTGGAGGCAAGGAAAACAAAAGCAAAAATGAAGTATTGGGACCTCATCAAAATAAAAAGCTTCTGCACAGTGAAGGAAACAATCTGTAAAACTAAAAGGCAACCGACAGAATGGGAGAAGATATTTGCAAATGACGTATCAGATAAAGGGTTAGTATCCAAAATCTATGAAGAACTTACCAAACTCAACATCCAAAAAACAAATAATCCAGTGAAGAAATGGGCAAAAGACATGAACAGACACTTCTCCAAGGAAGACATCCAGATGGCCGACCGACACATGAAAAAATGCTCAACGTCACTCATCATCAGGGAAATACAAATCAAAACCACAATGAGATACCACCTCACACCTGTCAGTATGGCTAACATTAACAACTCAGGCAATGACAGATTATTGGTGAGGATGTGGAGAAAGAGGATCTCGTTCGCACTGATGGTGGGAATGCAAGCTGGTGCAGCCACTCTAGAAAACAATATGGAAGTTCCTCAAAAAATTAAAAATAGAACCACTCTACACCCAGCAATTGCACTGCTAGGTATTTTCCCAAGCGATAGAGGTATGCTGTTTTGAAGGGGCACGTGCACCCCATTGTTTATAGCAGCACTATCAACAATAGTCCAAGTATGGAAAGAGCCCAAATGTCCATCAGTGGATGAACGGATAAAGAAGATGTGGTATATATATACAATAGAGTATTACTTGGCAATCAAAAAGTATGAGATCTTGCCATTTGCAACTACATGGATGGAACTAGAGGGTTTTATGCTAAGCAAAATTAGTCAGTCACAGAAAGACAAATATCATATGACTTCACTCATATGAGGACTTTAAGATACAAAACAGATGAACATAAGGGAAGGGAAGCAAAAGTAATATAAAAACAGGGATGGGACAAAATTATAAGAGACTCTTAAATATGGAGAACGAACTGAGGGTTACTGGAGGGGGTGTGGGAGGGGGGATGGGTTAAATGGGTAAGGGGCACTAAGGCATCTACTCCTGAAATCATTGTTGCACTATATGCTAACTTGGATGTAAATTTAAGAAATAAATTAAATAAAAATTAAAAAAAAAAGAGGCAGACAGCTGGTTTTGAGGTCTGAATGCAGAGTGTGAATCCTGCCACAGCACAAGTTGTGTGATCCTAGTTAACTCACATTAATCTCGAAGGTAGTTTTCATACTCAAATGCGAACAATGGTGCCTGTTTCATAAATTGTTGTGAGGATTAAATTAGAACATCGATGAGTACATTCCATGAATCATAAATGCCACACAATTGCTATATATTAATAAAATGAAAGGTTAGGTATTAGTTTACACTGCATTTGTTTTTTAGCACTGAAAACTCATCATGAGTTAATTATTGTTTATCCTTATGCCTTATATCCTCTCTTTTTTTTACTCTGGCACTTGCTCTGCTCCTTAGAACTGCACTAGCTCCTAAGTAAGAAAGGAAAGGTAGGTATTACCTGAATATGCAAAAATTCAGGTTTTTCCCTAGGCTCTACTGGCAGTGACAAAATACAAGTATCTTTTTAAAATAAAGCCACAAGTATATAAATAGTCAAAACTGTGTAACACAGATTGCTACTTATATTCAGACAGACTAAAGGTCTCACACAATTTCGATGTCAGTGAAGACTAGAATCATCAGGGTATCAATGCAAGGGGCATTAGGAAATCATCTAAACCCTATATTTTCTTTAAAGCATATTTAAGTGAGAAGGCTAACTAGAATAAAAATCATAAATTACACTATTTTACATTTCAACACATGTTAATTATTTTATAGGTTGTACCTGACTATAGATTATATTTGTCTATTATTAAGTAGAACTATGTTTGGATGTCCCATGGAACATTCATATGCTAACTTCACAGGTTTCATACGCTAAAATCTATGACAAATTAAACTTGAGATAAATACTTAGCTTGTGACTTTGAAATAGTACTATAAAAATTCTCGCCAGTTATTTTTCCCTTTGGACATTAAATCTCACTGACCTTTATTATATTTGCCTATGTATAGATACATAAACCTATAAACACACAGTATAACTTCCACTTGGATTCCATTTTTAGTGGGGGGAAACATAGTTACTTAAGATTATAAACTAAGATAAGATACTGGGATAAGATCAGAGCCGAGAAAAGGAAGTAATTGTGAATGCGTCCCATGTTACATATCAGCATTGCATGAATTTGGTTAATATAAATCAAATTACCAGGGCCTGATACATTTCAAACCAACAAGGCAAAAAATTGGATTCTGAAATAGCACCCATGATATATGTATTTGAAACCAGATAACATTATTTTCTCTCAGAATACATATTCATACATATCGGCTAAAATTTTAAAAATAAAGTTTTAAGCATGCCTTTATACTGCTATCAAGTTACATATAAATAGAACTTGTAAACATCAGATGTTTTACCCACTTTCCTTTGTGAAACATCCTTATAACATTCCCTTAATTCAGCATGTTGTCAAATAGTACTTATTAAGCACTATTCTCAGTAAATGAAACAGAACAGTCCCTTGTTCTGTGTCGTAATTTGGCACAGACAACGTCCACACAGGCCAGCCTTCCAAAGGGTATATCAGAACTGTTCTAAAGAAAGATCACAACAGTAAGGCCCAAGAAAAAGGCACTTAAAATTCTGTACCAGTCCCAATTTAGTGTTTGTGATTGAGTAAAGTGTCAACCAAATGATCACTCAGCTCCTCCACTCCCCTATTTTTACCCTACTGGATTGGCATACGTTAATTAGTTACTACTCACTTATATATTCCACTACAAATGTGCTTAGGAGTTTCTATATATTTCGCTTTTAAACTATCAACTCGGCAGCCCCTACCTTTTTTTAAAAAGAGAACTTTCCCCATATTTAGTGATAGGAAACAGTTACTATACCAATTTACTACACTATATCATGGCACAACATTTTTTTTTGGAGACTTTTCCCATTAACAACTGTGAAAACTTCCCCAAGAAAAGAATTTCTATTTTTAAATGGAATTTTCTTCTGTTTGAAGCGATGATGATTCCAAGTGATGATGATTCTGATTAAACACTGGGGGGAAAAAAATCTGCCTGAGTAGTCTGCTAATTGCTCAGGGCTAACAGTCTCTTTCAGTGGCTACAAGAGTTTGTTTTGTGTTCTGTACTACCTTATAATTTGGAGAAGAAAGAAGAGAGTTGGGGAAGCAAAAGAAAGAGACTAACACCCATCCATCCGTCATCCATCCATCCATCCATCCATCCATTGTATCCAAGAAATAGAGAGTACCATATAAAGTGCTACTTTAGGGCTGAGATTTTAAGTCAGAGATGTTCAGGGAAGGCATGTAGCCGACTTCATAAGGACACAGCGAGCCAAGAACCCCGGGCTGTCGAGTCCAGTCAAAGATGTATAGAACAGCAGGTCTGACCACAGATTTCTCGCCTTGCTCTCCTTTGCAAGAAGTACTTCTAAGTCTCTGTGAACCATTTCCCTTCAGTTTGCAGTGAGAAAGGACACAACTGCTCAGCATCCTCGTCAGTACAACCCTTCACATATTCGAAGACAGTTACTAAGTGGCCTCTTGAACTTCTCTTCAAACGAAAGATTCACAACTCCTTTACCCCTTCCTCATGGGCCTCAATTTTTAATAGTCCTTTGGTTCCTTCCATTGCTCTTCTCTGGATCCTTTCCAGTTTCTGTTCTTTAATGGTGGAGTTCAAAAGAGAAAATAAAATGTTCTACTAATGGCTTGGCCCACAAGGGGCAAAGCAGGATTATTTTACTATTCTTACCACACTGTATTCTTTTATTGATATTGAAATGTGAGTCCCAGGACCTAAGGTAGAACACACACGACTGCAATTCTCACTTCAACCTCTACTTCACTTTATTGTATAGAAGTTTGTTCTCCTGACTTCCTCCTATGTCATGGATAAATGCATCACTATTTTCTTTTTTTTTATAAGGAATTTATCTTTTAATTCTACTTAGAGCTTTCACAATTTAATCAACTCAATTCAATAATACCTGAATAGCTATTGATCTTGCCACTTATTCAATCAGTTCACTTCTAAGTCTGTTACCCTCACTGACCCAACTTCCCAGGAGAGTTCCTGGGAACAACAAGTTTTGGAGAGCCATATACAATTGCCTCTGCAAAGCAACAAAGTAGGTATCAAATAAAGTAGGATAGGGGCTTTTCATTGGTGAAGAAATTAAAAATTTCTTTATTAAAAATTCCTTTATTAAAAATTAGTACTAATTACCATGTTGTGAGCAATGATTATTTTCCAGGAACTATGATAAGTATCGTTTTTAAAGATCAGTAGCTCTATAAGCTCTTTTCTCTGAATATACAGAGGAGAAAGACTACAACTCAAATTAGTGAAATAATTAGCCCAGGGTCACCTTGTTCGTAAATGACAGAGCTGGAGAGAGAATCAATAGTGCCTGCCTTCCAGAGTTGGACATGGAAATCAAGAGCTCAGTCCTCAGTTGGTGATATGGAAGGTAGCTGTGGTCTGGGTGTTAACACCAATACCACCAGAAGAATAAACAGAAAAACTGATAGAAGCAGCATGCTTTCCACTCATAACCACACATGGAAATTTCTACTCCAAAGGGCTGTAGTATTATATTCTGTCATGTCACAAAAATTAAAGTCAGGCATATGGAAGTAAGTGATACTCTGCATTTAAATGAGGCATCTAACCTTACAGAAAAACTGGCATTAAACTCACTTAGACAACTAAAATGACTCACAAATATTTCTGATTTTCTTTCCAACCATAAAAAATGTGACCTTTCAAAAATGCCACATCATTTACTGATACATTAAAGTTATATTTTCTAAATTTGAAAATTAAATTTCTTAGGTCTTAAAAACATTTCAACACACAACAGCATGAGGAAAGAGAAGGAAAGGAGTCCAGTACAATTTAAAAAGTTACATGAAAGATTATGACTATACATGGAGGTAAAGTATATTAAAGAGTTCTAAAAATGGTGATGGATTATGTAAGAGGAAAAGGAAATCATCCCTTTAAAAAATATAATATCATTAGAAATGCAGTGATCTCTGAGATACAGAGCAGTCACCGGGAGGAAAATTGTTAGAACAGTATGATAGCTTGAAAATGAAAACGGTTGAAAAACTTATCATACTTGCAATTTGATGAATTTTGTAACATTCCTAAAGGCCACACACCATTAGAGGTTTTAATTATAATAAGGAGGCAAATTTAAACATCGTTTTATAATAGATCACTTTGGGGGAGTTGTCTAGTTTAACCCCTCACCTTTACATGTCACTCTTCCTCCACAGAGGAAGAACCCTAGACATGACATTTGGACTCCATGCCCAACTTCCCAGATACAGCTGACTGGCTCATGGGTGGATACATCACTCAAGATGAACCAATCAGAACATTTCCCATCTTTTCAATTCAGCCCTTTCCTGCATTCCTACCTTTGGATTCCATGAGACTCTTGTATTCTTCTCTGATAAAACACGTTGAATTTGTTTTTATCATTTGCAAAGCCTGGCAAAATTTTACTGTTTCAAAACCATTTATACAACAAATTTTGTCTCTTTGTGCACTGCCCCATCCCCTGAAAAAAATAACTCTCAAAAAACGAAGACTGCAATGATCACTTCCTTTCATTAGAGGGGAAAAACAGAACAAGGTCAAGTTTGGGGATCTCGAATCTAGTGACCATATTGCCATTAACGATCTCCATGAAAGAATAAAGGGAAATGCCCCAGTTCAAATTTGTATTCACCATTAAGCTTTACGTACACAATAACAATGAAGTTAATTAAAACAATATATCATTCTATACTAGCTATGAGAAATTTATTCCTCTTGGACCTCCCCAGTGATATTCCAAATCATTTAGTGATTTTGACAGCAATGATCAACCACTTAGGATTATTTCTATCATGAGAACCATCATATAAATAACAACTTCAGCATTCTGGATAATAATGTTCACCTGCCCAGAATCACTGTTACCAGCACTCAATGACCAAGCCTAAACCTTTCTTCCTAACAAAACAAATCCTTTCATCAAAGGTAGACAGTCACCTCAAAAGGAGAGGTCGCATGCCATTCTGAATTCTGGTGCTGCCATGATATGTTTGAACCTTGCAACACAGTACTGTCAAATTCTAAAAGTGAATTCAAGCTGTAAAGATAGGAGTTGAGAGAAGCCAGAGAGTGCTTCAGCTCACCAGCTGTGTTTCCAGCCTGGGTTCTTGATAACATTTTAATCTATGCTGATAAAGGACAAGTTACATCTTTAATGAAAAGCACTGATCCAACCAGAGGTCAACTTTAGTTCTAAACGAACATCCTTTCCAGTTCACCCTTTTTTGGTGTGAGGGAAGAATGATATTCTTTAATTTTTACTGCTGTTGGCCTAGAGTATGCATGGAAGAAAGCAAGAAAAAAAAAAGATACATACTTGGCCACTTTCTGCATACCAGGATTGGTTAAAATATTCATAAAAGACCCAAAATCATGGTTTGCCATGGATGCTCCAGTAACATCCAACTGAGGAACATGGTAAAGCAAGAATTTCATTTCAAAAACCATGTGACAGTATATCTTCATCTGAACTCTGAAGTACAGTGGATGTCATATGAAATTTTAAAACGCCTGGTGCTCTTCTGTTGGCAAAAACATCATAGGCCAGATGTCACAGCGTCATCACCAATCGAGTCCTAGAATACTGTTTACATACCAGTACTACAGTACTCCCATCAGAATGGATAACAGTTGCTGCTGAGTGAGGTCAAACTCGAGAGGAGGGTAGTTAACTGGAAGAAACAAGGAACACTGAGGTATAACTTTGCATGCCTTCACACCCAGGAAACAGACCCAAGACAGCCATGTTGGAGTGTGCTGGTATTTCAGGGTCTCTTAAAAATGTGAAATCCAACCTTTAAAATGTTGTCTTAACAAATGAATCTGACTATATTACAAATGAATGGTATATATAAATACAGTGAAGGCATGTAAGGAGCTGACCCAGGTAGCTTTGGAGGCAGTGTTTCTGACTTGGTATTATAATGTTAAATAAAAAAAGGCCTATACACAAATATTGTACTCTAACGGCAAAATCTGTTTCTCACAGGAATGTGGGCTTAGAAACTCCTCTTTCTCGCTTCTCCACAAACACACACACACACACACACACACACACAGGTTGAACAAGCAAGGGGCCTTAGCCTCACTGGGACTCTCAGAAGAGCCACAGCCTTCCTGGATTCCAGGTAAGATAGAGTAAGAAATGCCACTCTGTATCTCCGCTGAATCCAATTACAAATCTTGGACAGAATACACAGAACAGGATTCTAAGGACTTTGAAAAATAAGTGATCAACAGGCGGACTGGAGAAGGGGACACGATTCTGACACAGCAGAACACCAAGGCTTCAAGCAGACTAACGGCAGTGGCGGTGGTAGTAGGAGCTGGGCAGGTCCCCGAAATTCTGAGGAGCGGAATCTTCTCCCACCAGAGAAGTGGTGGTCCCAAGAGGATGGGCAAATCCTTGCTGCTTTTTTGTTTCCCTATCCTCTTGCAACATGGGCAACTGGGTACAGGTGCAATCCTGAGAAGTGCAGGGCAGACAGGAAAAACTAGAGTTTGGAATTTTTGGGCTAGTAGACTGGGAAGAGTGCCCCCAGGAGCCAGAACATGGCAGTGGAATCACAGAGGGAAGGGGGCTCAAGAGAGCCATTCCATAAAGTTGTAAAGAACTCACGGGCTCACCTCCCAGCTGCACGTGATCTGAATTTCAACAAACTACCAACGCCTTGAGAAATGAACCGGCTAAGGGGTGGGGCATAAGAGGTCAGATCCAATTATCACAGCAAAGGCTGTGAAAACTGAACTGACATTGGAACCACAGCCCACAAAGGCAGGTTGAAACCTGTTACCTGAACCCAATGTGTTGAATGCCTGCTAACACAGAGCAAAACAAAAATCCATTTTCTGCTTAAAATTTAAACAAGACCCTGAGTTTCAGAACACCTAACAAGTTCAGATTAAAACGAAAATTACTTGGCATACAGACAACCAGGAAAATTTCAACTTCCAAGGGAGAAGACAGACACCAATTAAAATATTGGAATTATGAGACAAAGACTTTTAAAGCAGCTGTTAAAACTATCGTTTAAGAAGTAACAGTGAACACTCATTAAACAAATAGGTAAAAAGTCTCTGCTCTCCCCCTAAAAAAAAAATAGAAAGATGGAACAAACAGAAACCTTGGAACTGAAAACACAGTAACTAAAATCAAATATTAACTGGTAGATTCAATAGCAGAATGGAGATGACAGAAAAAAAATCATGTAAATCTGTAGATAAATTAATAAAAACTATCCAACAGAAAAGGGAAAAAAAAGACTGGAAAAAAAAAGAACACACTGTCAATACCAAAATGTCTAATAACTTATGTCATCAGTCTCAGAAGGAGAGGAGAAAGAGAATGATGCCGAAAAAGAAATGTTTGAAAAATGGCTGAAAAGTTTCAAAATCTTGTAGATATAAATTTACAGATTCCAAAACCTCAGCAAATACCACACAGGATAAGCTCAAAAAAATCCATGCCCTGACACATACAAACTGCCAAACACTTAAGAGAGACAGAAATCCTGACAGCAGATCAATTATAATGACACACTACCTAAAAACACAATGGCTAAAATGGTTACTTCCTTTTCATTAGAAATCATGGAGACCAGAAAGAGAGCAATATTTTTCAAGTCCTAAAAGAACTGCCACCCAATGAATTCTACATCCAGCGAAAATACTCTTGACAAATGAAGATGAAATAAAGACATTCTCAGAAAAACTAAGAGAAAATTTGTTGCCAGCAGATCTACTCTTAAGAAAAAAGAAAAGGTAAATAAAGTTCTAACCAGAAGGGAAATGGTACCAGAAGGAAACCTGGAACATCAGGAATGAAGGAGAGCAACAAAAATGGTAAAAATTAGGTAATTATAATAACTATTGTTCTCCTCTTAATTTTTGTAAAATATGTCTGATGGCTAAGTGAGCAAAAAATTATAACAATGTGTTTTGAAAATCTCATTGTATGTTGAGCTGCTACTACAGCAGTGATTAGTAATGGTAATTAAAAAGCAGAGTGAGATAAACCCAAAACAATCAGAAGGAAGGAAATAAGAACAGAAAATTTTAAAATGTTAAAAAGAGGAAGGAAATTAGAGCAGAAATCAGTGAAATTAAAAACAGAGAAACAGAGTGGGGAGAAACCAATGAAACCTAAACCTAGTTCTTTGAGAAAGATCAATAAAATTGATAAATTCTAGCCAGACTGACTAGAAAAAAGACAAAAATTATCAGTATCAGACAAGGACGTATCAATAAGACCCAGCAGGCATAAACGGAAAAAGTAACACTTAAAAACAATTCTACACGTGTAAATTCAACAACTTAGATGCAATGGACTAATTTCTCAAAAATCACAAACTACTGAAGGAAAACAGATGACCTGATTAGTCTTCTGTTAAATAAATTAAACTTGTAGTGAGAAAAATCTTTCCCGAAAATAAATCCCAAAGCCTGGATAGTTTCATTGGTAAATTCTACCAAACATTTAAAGAAGAAATAATTCCAATTCTATAATTCCTTTGAGAAAACAGAGGAGAAAGATACTTCCTAACTCATTCTATGGGGCCAGAATTACCATGATACCAGAACAAGACAAAGAGAGTACAGGAAAAGAGAATTACACCAATATCCTTCATCGACCTAGAATTTAAAATCCTCAATAAAACATTAACATTAACAGAAACACACCACTTCCAACTGGAGTTTATGCTGGGAATTCATGCCTAGGTTAATATTTGAAATCAACAATAGGGCACCTGGGTGGTTCAGTGGGTTAAGCATCCAACTCTTGGTTTTGGCTCAGGTCATGATCTCACGGTTTTTGAGTTTGAACTCCGCATCAGGCTCCATGCTGCCGGTGTGGAGCCTGCTTGGGATTCTCTCTCTCCCTTTCTCTCTGCCCCTCCCCAGCTTGCTCTGTTTCTCTCTCTTTCAAAATAAATAAATAAACCTTAAAAAGGTTAAAAAAATATTTGAAGTCAACTAATGTAATTCAGCATATCAATAGACTGTAAAAATATACAACCCACACAATTATTTTAACTGATATAAAAAAAGCATTTCACAAGATCCAGCATTCATTCATGATAAAAACTTTCAGCAAACTAGGAAAAGAAGACAATCTTTCTAACCTGATAAAGGACATCTATAAAGAAAATCCAGAGCTAGTATCATACATCATAGTGAAAGAATACATGGTTTCCCTCTAAAATCCATTGAGTGAGTACAAGGTGAGGAATCAATTCTACCTACTTATATTCAACGTAATATTGGAAGTCCTAACCACTGCAATTAAGGTATGAAAAAGAAATAAAAAGCATACAGATTGGAAAGGAAGAAATAAAATTGCTCCTAATTGCAGAGAACAAATATCTACACAGATAAAGAATCCACAAAAGTTCTTAGAATAAGAAAGGTTGAAGAATACTAAGTTAACTCAAAAGTCAATCACATTTCTGTATTGTAGCAATGGACACATTGGAAACAGAAATTTTGAAGTATAATATCACTTTCAATAGCTCCCCCCCCAAAAAAAAACCCACTTAAATATAAATCTAATAAAACATGTACAGGATCTCTATGTTGAAAGCTACAAAACCTTTGAAGGAAATAAAAAGAAGACGTAAATAAATGGAGACACAGCAGGTTCTTGGATTGCAAGACTCATTATAGTTAAGAATATCAATTCCCCCCAAAATGATTTATAGACTTACAATCAAAATCCTGGCAAAAGTTTGGTTTTTGTTTGGTAAATACAGACAAGCTGATTCTAATATTTATAGGGGAAGACAAAGGAATTAGAACAGACAAAACAATTTGAAGTAAAAAAATATATTGGGAGTCTCACTACCTGATGTAAGACTTACTATCAATCATGACTGTGGTATTGGTGAATGGACAGATACAAAGATGAGTAGAACAGAACAGAGAACCCAAAAATAGACAGATATGGTCAACTGGTTCTTGATAATGAGAGGTAGTTTCTATATTGGAAAAACAAGTCACAAATAAGCAAAAGAGGGAGGTTAAAATAAACCTTGTGCTGGAGATCAAGCAGAGGTTATACAAATGGACTCCCCAGGTCATATGCAGATAGATATGGAAGTATGTAGAGATGTATGTGTGCACACATTTGTTTACATACAAATATTTCTAAACTCTATCTGCTGAGAGACGTGGAAGCAGCGACACTTCCAGCAGCAACACACATACCTTCATTAAAATGAACTAGGGCTCCTTGGAGAACTGGATTCCAAGGCTGAGGCAGAGAAAATAGAAAATGAGTCTGGAACATCCTGTAGTGTCAGAAAATAAGAAATGCCTTAAAAAAAAACATGGAGGCACACTGAAGGACACAGACGCCAACATGAGAACTCCTTATGGCCAAAGTTAGAAAAATTTGGGCAACAAAGTAAATAGCAACAATACGGGATCATAACACAAAGGATAAAACAAATATCTGAGTCCACGCTGATATAAATTAATGACCGTATATAAATAAATGAGAGAAGAAGAATCCTTACAGAAGAATTCTAATTCATAAATGTAGAAGTGATGAGGGAAATAGGAAACCACCATTAAAACACCACTGTAACATTGCTGCTCGCAAGATCCACAGATCTAAAATGAGTGCGTCATGTGGAGAAAAGGGAACCTTCTTGCACTATTGGTGGGAATATAAACTGGTGCAACCACTTTGGAAAAAAAAACAATATGGAGAGTCCTCAAAAAATTAAAAATAAAATTGTTCTACAACCCAGTAATTCCACCAATGGATATTTACCCAAACAAAATGGAAACACTAATTCAGAAAGATACATGCACCTCTATGTTTACAGCAGCATTATTTACAGTAACCATGATATGGAAGCAAACCAAGTGTCCATTAATAGATGAATGGTTAAAGAAGGTGTAGTGTGTGTGTGTGTGTGTGTGTGTGTGTGTGTGTGTGTGTGTATTTACAGTGGAATATTACTCAGCCATAAAACAGAATGAAATCTTGCCATTTGCAACAACATGGGTGGACCTAAGTAGTATTATGCTAAGTGAAATGTCAGACAGAGAAAAACACCATATGATTTCACTAACATGTGGAATCTAAAAAACAAAACAGAAGCACAAACAAAAAAACAGCATCAAGGGGCACCTGGGTGGCTCAGTTGGTTGAGCGTCTGACTTCAGCTCAGGTCATCATCTCACGGTTTGTGAGTTCAAGCCCCACATCAGGCTCACTGCTGTCAGTCAGCACAGAGCCTTCTTCGGATCCTCTATCCCCCTTTTCTTTCTGCCCTTTCCCCATTTATGCGTGCACTCTTTCTCTCTCTCTCAAAAATAAATAAACATTAAAAAAAAAACAACAAACAGAGTCAAATACAGAAACCCAAACTATGGTTGCTAAAAGAAGGTGGATGGGGGCAAGGGCAAAATGGGTAAAGGGGATTAAGAGGTATACACTTCCAGTTACAAAATAAGTAAGTCACAGAGATAAAAAGTACAACACAGGGCATATACTCAATAACATTATAATAGCATTGTTTGGTGACAGATTACTGAGTGATGCACAGAATTGTCCAATCACTATGCTGTCCACCTGAAACTAACACAACACAGTATGTGAACTATACTTCAATTAAAAAAAAAAAATGAGTGGGCAAAAAGAGAAAGAAGATATATGCACAGTCTCAAAGCATTTCCACCCAAATATTTATTCATTACACAGGGAATGATAGTAACTTTATAATGCAGAACCCTGGGAAACACCACTTTCCCCAAGTGATGAAGGCTAGCATCACCTGTAATTAGCTATATCCACATCATGTACCTCTGACATAACATATTGAGAACACCATCTCCGCAATACACACAACTAATCAATCTAATCAAAAGAAAATATCAGACAAACCCAAACTGAGAAGCATGCTACACAATAAATGACCAGTAGTCTTCAAAAGTGTTAAGGTCATGAAAGACAAGGAAAGACCAAGAAACTGTTACAAATCAGAGAAGCCAAGGGAACAGAACAACTGAATGTAATGTTTTAAAAAAAATTTTTTTTAAGTTTATTTATTTTTGACACAGAGAGAGAGAGAGAGAGAGACAGAGTGCGAGTGGGGGAGGAGCAGAGAGAGGGAGACACAGAATCTGAAGCAGACTCCAGGCTTGAACTCACAAACCATGAGATCACGACTTGAGCCAAAGTCATATACTTGACCAACTGAGGCACCCAGCCACCCAACTGAACGTAATGTTGGATCCTAGATTAAATCTTGGAATGGAAAAAGGACAACAGTGAAAAAAAACCAGGTGAAATCCAAATGAAGGCTGTAGTTTAATTAATAGTATTGAACTAATGTTAATTCTGTAGTTTTGGTAATTGCACTATAATAATTAGGGGAAGATGAGCTAAGGGTATATGGGAACCCATAATACTATTTTTGTAATTCCTATGAATCTAAACTTACTTGAAAACACAAAGTTAAAAAACAAGGCAGCAGTTTTGTTTCTAACATTTGTAGAAACATTTCACAGGCTTACAGGATATCCCACAAAGTCTATTTAACCAATAATGGATTTTTTTTTAACATATGAGGAGAAATCAGTGTAGTTATAATGGGAGTAATTAAAGATAATGGTAACACAGGAGCACTTGGGTGGCTCAGTCAGTTGGGCGTCCAACTTCAGCTCAGATCGTGATCTCACAGTTCATGAGTTCAAGCCCCACGTCGGGCTCCGTGCTGATAGCTCAGAGCCTGGAGCCTGCTTCAGATTCTGTGTCTCCCTCTCTCTCTGCCCCTC
Organism: Prionailurus bengalensis; assembly: GCF_016509475.1. Taxonomy (NCBI): domain Eukaryota; kingdom Metazoa; phylum Chordata; class Mammalia; order Carnivora; family Felidae; genus Prionailurus; species Prionailurus bengalensis. The sequence goes on from NC_057356.1 coordinate 53,962,826, forward strand.
CCCACCGCTCACGTTCTGTCTCTGTATCTCTCAAAAATAAATAAACATTAAAAAAATTTTTTTTAAAGATAATGGTGACACAGACTAAAAAACTGTTTAACATGTTGCTACATAATGAGAAGCAGTACATTTAAAGAGACAGATGTTGTTATAGATGTACAACTTCATGAAAGCATTTAAGAGTTAATGTGCCCTTGGGGCGCCTGAATGGCTCAGTTGGTTAAGCATCCTACTTCAGCCTAAGTCATGATGTCACAGTTTGTGGGTTCGAGCCCAGTGGTGGGCTCTGTGCTGACTGCTCAGAGCCTGGAGGCTGCTTCAGATTCTGTGTCTCTGTCTCTCTCTTTCCCTCCCCTGCTCATGCTCTGTCTCTCTCTCTCTCAAAAATAAATAAACATTAAAAAAAATTAAAAAAAAGAAAGAGATAATGTGCCCAACTTCACAAAGGAACCTGGAAGGGAGAGAAAGACAGGGATGAGTGAGGAGTGTCAAGTCCGAATTGCTAGGGTGTACCGAGCCCAGTTTTACGTGCTTTTCATGCATGAGTTTAGACAATCTTTCTTACTACCTTGTGAGGAAGGTATTGCTGGCCCTGTTTCACACATTAAAAAAAAATGTCACTGAGGTCTCATGGCTAGGGAAGTGGCAGAACCAAGTTTTGGTCTCAGGTCTGATAAATTTCAATGGCCCTTTCTCTGAATGTACTGCATCTAATGAAAACGTAGCAAGGCTCTTCCGATAAAGGGCACGTCTTCAGCGGCTGAGAAGGAAAGGCACCAAAGGAGCTGAGGATCATAAAAGAATCAAGACAGAACGAGTCAAGTGTTAACTGATAAAAGAAGGATGCTAGGAGTGGAAGAGGTTTTAGATTCGCGCCACCCACGTGAAAGCCACAGGTTTGGGGGATGGTAAGGAATGTCATAGATGCCGTGCAGAACAAGCCTGCAGAAGAGCTGTTCTCCAGAGAACCTCTGACGGTCAAGGAAGTAGAGCAACATGGAACATGGAGCCAGTACAGCTTTGCACTCTCGCAGTTCCTGTCGCTCTGCTTTCCTATTCATTCAGCGTGTGTGTGTGTGTGTGTGTGTGTGTGTATAACTTTGATTGTTTTATACCCCAGTAAGAATATGCCATATATTTACTTACATCTTTCTAACATAATACTTCAAATTAACAGCTGGAACATAAATTCTGAGTAAAGGTTTATAAAATTAAAGCAAGGTCTCTTTTTTTTTTAGCCAAATATCCATGTCATTTCTTATCCAACCAGTTAACCTGATGAAGCAGCTAAAGTCCAGTGTGATTTCTGGAACTTCAAACTGCTTTCATTATTAGGACCGTTTAAATGCATCACCTTAACACATTTCAACAGCTTCCCTTGAAATTTATTTTTAAATTAAAGCAGAGCAGGAAGATAACAGTTTAAGAAAAACCCATTATTCTGATGAGACACTTTCAGATTTATAATTGATGAAATCTCACATGTGAGGACTTTTATTAGGCTGAATATGTAACTGTGGGGTACTGAAAGGGCAGAAATTTGGAAGACAGAGAAACAGTTTCTTTTTTTTTTTTTTTTAATTTTTTTTTTTCAACGTTTATTTATTTTTGGGACAGAGAGAGACAGAGCATGAACGGGGGAGGGGCAGAGAGAGAGGGAGACACAGAATCGGAAACAGGCTCCAGGCTCTGAGCCATCAGCCCAGAGCCTGACGCGGGGCTTGAACTCACGGACCGCGAGATCGTGACCTGGCTGAAGTCGGATGCTTAACTGACTGCGCCACCCAGGCGCCCCAACAGTTTCAAATCCTAGCTGTGGGCCTTTAAGCAAGATGTCTTTTGAGCCAACAGATGTGAAGCCTACTTTGAAGGTCCTCATGGAATTAACCAGAAATACCGTGTATATTTCAACCCTGCATCTGCATGTAGCAAGCCTTTGAAAGAAAAGTAACCGTATCACGTGCTTCTTCATTTCACACGTGGGCTTTAAACCATTATAATGATATACAATCATTCAAATGACAAAAGTGACAGCTGGGCAACAAACACGTTGAACCAACCAAAGCAATCCGTTCTGGTTAAAATAGCACCAGACAGAGGCGGGAGACATGGGCTTTAGTTATATTTCAACTACTGCTCAGCCAGTGACCTCGAGGTGAGTATGCAACCTCTTGCACCAGCCTCTTCTTGCTGTCTCCTCCATCATATGAAGGGGACAGGTTGGGACGGTCCTGGCACTTCCTCCTAGCATCAAAGTCCATGCTATACTCTACTGGCAGGCTTGGAAAAGAGTTGAGTGAGAGAAAGGGATAAAAACTGACCGATGTGAGTTCTATAGGGAAAGGAAGAAGGAGGAAGCAATTTGCCTGTCTGCAAGCATTCCACAGGTTACCCCAAGCTCTTTGGGTCTAAAACTCCACAATCAAAGATGCTGGTGAAAATAGACTTTCCAGTAGTTATAGGCCAAGAAGACAGCGAGCATCAGAGATCACGAAGGTCCATGATGATCACACCTTCAAACAGGTTGCCAGGTGGAATGTTCCAGAAAAGTCGAGGCCATCCCACCTCTGTGGTGAGGACAGATTTACCAATAGTCAGACAGCAAATGGGGGTGGGGGTTACACAGGAAAGTAGGAAAAAGAATGATACTTCAGTTGCTATATTTGCTTCCATCTTAAAAATGAAATACAAATAATCAAACAGATGTTTTAAAGAACGTTTCAGTTTTAAATTTGGGAATGCACTTCTATTCAGTTCCTGTGCTCTTCACATTCTTAAACTAGGCAAACTGAACTTACTTTTACGCAGTGTTTATTACCTTCATGCTTCATCTAAATTTGACTGGATTGGTCTCTTTAAAATAGTAAACTAAGGTCCAATAGATTGAAACAACCAAAATTCAGCAGTCTTAAAGCCTAGAATAAAACGGTTTATTGAACAAACTGCTGCTTCTACCAAAAATGAGAGGAACATGTACCGACCCCTTCCGTCCCCTATTTCTATATGCTTTCTTTCTTGCTTGGAAAGGAATGAACTTCAGCTGCCATTTCTACACACAGAAAAAAATAAGGAAGAAGGCCTATACCATACAATGAAATAAGAGACCAAAATAAACATGCTTTATCTGGCACAGAAAGTCTGTTTGCTCTGGTCTAGGCTCACGTGCAAGCCAGCAGTCTTGGGATGGCCACCTGCCCTGTGCGTTTAAGGGCTCCATCCGTGAACTTCCTTCCTCGGTCTAGCTATGCCCTCACACTCTCCTCACTTTGGCCCCCTGCCTGGCTTCCTGATGACTGCTGGCTAGTGCTCCTCCAAGAGGCCCCTTGTGACCTAGAGGCAGCTGAACCCCTTAACAAACTCACTCTTCCCCTTAGGGAGCCTGACCTCCAGCTGAGAAAGAGGGTCTGAAACAGTGACAGCCCTCCATTCTTTACTGGACCTGGAACAAAAGAGTATCAGGAACAAAAGCCCATCAAATCCTCATCCTGATAAGTGACACTGAAACATGACAAGGAACTGACTGTGAAGGATTTGTACGTTTAAAATGGAAGTTATCTTTTATCTTTGGGCAATTATCTAACTACTGAATCTTAGTTTTCTTATCTGTGAAGTGAAAACCAGGACAGTGCCATCTTACAAGATGGCTTTCGAGATCTATATGGCTACCAGTAAGAATCTAGAAGTAATTATCACTGGGGCACCTGGGTGGCTCAGTGAGTTAAGCGGCCAACTTCGGCTCAGGTCATGATCTCATGGTTCGTGAGTTCAGGTCCCATGTTGGGCTCTGTGCTGACAGCGCAGAGCCTAGAGCCTGCTTCAGAGTCTCTTTCTCTCTCTCTCTCTCTCTGCCCCTCCCCCTGCTCTTTCTCTCAAAAATAAATAAACATTAAAAAAAATTTAAGACATGAACAGACACTTCTCTAAAGAAGACATCCGGATGGCCAACAGGTACATGAAAAGATGCTCAACGTCACTCCTTACCAGGGAAATACAAATCAAAACCACACTCAGATATCACCTCACGCCAGTCAGAGTGGCCAAAATGAACAAATCAGGAGACTACAGATGCTAGAGAGGATGTGGAGAAACGGGAACCCTCTTGCACTGTTGGTGGGAATGCAAACTGGTGCAGCCACTCTGGAAAACAGTGTGGAGGTTCCTCAGAAAATTGAAAATAGACCTACCCTATGACCCAGCAATAGCACTGCTAGGAATTTACCCAAGGGATACAGGAGTCCTGATGCATAGGGGCACTTGTACCCCAATGTTTATAGCAGCACTCTCAACAATAGCCAAATTATGGAAAGAGCCTCAATGTCCATCAACTGATGAATGGATAAAGAAATTGTGGTTTATATACACAATGGAGTACTACATGGCAATGAGAAAGAACGAAATATGGCCCTTTGTAGCAACGTGGATGGAACTGGAGAGTGTGATGCTAAGTGAAATAAGCCATACAGAGAAAGACAGATACCATATGGTTTCACTCTTATGTGGATCCTGAGAAACTTAACAGAAACGCATGGGGGAGAGGAAGGAAAAAAAAAAAGAGGTTAGAGTGGGAGAGAGCCAAAGCATAAGAGACTCTTAAAAACTGAGAACAAACTGAGGGTTGATGGGGGGTGGGAGGGAGGGGAGGGTGGGTGATGGGTATTGAGGAGGGCACCTTTTGGGATGAGCACTGGGTGTTGTATGGAAACCAGTTTGACAATATATTTCATATATTGGAAAAAAATAAAAAAATAAAAAATAAATTTAAGAAATTATCAATAAAATAAGTGTTAAGCTTCACAAAGTGACTAATCTGGAGGCACGATGTCCCCCAAGCTTGAGCTTCAGGATGGAGGACAGAAAGAGAAAAAGCATGGCTCTGACTTTTGTCCCCCACCCAACACACTCCCATTACATAAGGACTCTTGGTGGGGTGGAGGTGGCAAGGATATATTGTGTGGGAAATGCCCCCAGCTGATCCCTAATCCCACACTCAACCCTGCTTTACACAAAGGTGGGGTATCTAAATGTGACTAACTTTTGGCGACTTTATGGAACAGACACTATTATTTGCAAGACCACGAGTTTAAGCTACAGGACTGCCGAGAATCCTTCTACGGCTCTCTGGAGGAAATACCAGTACTCCTATTTGAGAGACAACAAAACAGGCTCTGGAAGATTGCCAGGCACTGGAAAGCAAGTCCACAGAATCCTAAAGCCCACCTTCTTTGCCCCATGGTGACAACTTCTGTTATTGAACATGAGGAGTTGTAGAGGAGTAGAGTTCTTCCTCCAAAAGGACACGGAAGAAGAATGTAGAATTATATGAAATAAGAGCCTTGGTTCTGCCCTAGGCTGATAGCAGATAAGCACGGAATTGGCTCACAGATCAAGAACCCAAAGAAGGAAAACCGCGAAAGGAGAAATTCCATGACTGTTCAGGTAAATTTACTTCTGATAAGGCGATGCATCAGGTTTCCCCAGTCCTATAAAACCTCTTCAGCTGCGAGGGCTCAGTAGGTTTACAAACCTGTGGTTGGCCCTGATCCTGGGCCAGATTTCTGAACCAGAAGATATTGGAAAAGCAGTAAAAATCCTTTGGTTGCAAAGTCACAGAATGACCAAGCTATCTTCAATTAAAAAACAAGACTTTAATTGGAGGGTTTTTTTTTTTAATTTTTAAAGTTTATTTATTCTTTTTGAGAGAGACAGAGACAGAGAGCGAGCAGGGGAGGGGCAGAGAAAGAGGGAGACACAGAATCTGAAGCAGTCTCCAGGCTCTGAGCTATCAGCACAGAGCCCAACACGGGGCTTGAACCCACCCAGGAATGGTGAGATCATGACCTGAGCTGAAGTCGGTCACTCAATCAACCGAGCCACCCAGGCGCCCCGGAGGGGTTATTTTTGATAAGAATGTTTCCAGTCAGTGGTTGAGATGATTGAATGAGAGCAACACCCGGGGTTTCCATTGCTCCCCTACAGTCTCCGTCAGCCACCCACCTACATTTCTGACACACAGGTGACCTTTACACTCAGGGAATGTGCTGTGTAAATTAAGGTGTAAGTACTGCCTCCCACACCCTCGTCCCCAACCCTACCATGGGATTCCCATTGTTAGGCTCCTCCAGTAGGGAAGGAGGCCCTCATGGCCAGCATGGGCCCTCGCCTGCAGTTTCTGCACATCTGCTCCATTCTCTCTGTTGGCTGGCCTCTGCTTATACCTGGTTCCCAACTTCCTGATTATATCAGTCATTTATTTGTTTGTTCACTAATTTATTTAACACAAAATAGCACTTATCAATATATAGAGCGACGTTTTAAAGGTACTACAGAAATCAACTTATTAAACCAAAAAAACTCTGAGGAGGCTGGGGTGCCTGGGTGGCTCAGTCCATTAAGCATCTGACTCTTGATTTTGGTTCCACTGAGTATGGAGCCTGCTTGAGATTCTCTCTCTCTCTGCCCCTCTCTCCTGCTCATGTACTCTCTCTAAAGTAAAAAAAAAGAAAAAAGAAAAAAGAAACACTCTGAGGTAGAAACTATCATCCTTATGGGTCTTTTACAGATTAAAAAAAAATGAGGCATGGAGAAGTTAAGCAACTTCCTTAAGATCACACAGCTTCTGCTTGGCTATAATGGGCTTCTGGCATCTCTCTACATCATGATATTTTAGTCCCAGATCCCAGTTTGAATTCCCAGCCAACATGCTTAATACTTGCCTTAATACTTAACACTTCTACTTACTTAATACTTAGCACATTGCCCTTATTCTTATCATGACTAATAATTAAAACACGCACATTCAAGAGACAAAACGAACCCCATTAAACATGATGAAGTTAAGATAGCTAAGCTTTTGATTTTGCATCTTCTTCTAATACTGCAATACTATATTTTAATTTTACAATCAATCTCCAAAGTTGGGCTAAATCTCACAGTCACTGCTGGCGAGTTGGTGGCTGTGATACATTCTCATTTCTTGTGCATACCTATTAGAACTTGTAGTCTGAAAGACAGTCCTGGAGACAACAGTAGAGCATTCCTAAGAAACGCTATCAAACCTCAACAATGCTCTTGCTGGCACAGAGGGCCATACGATATGGAAAAAACATGGGCATTTATGGATGGAAAAAATAAAGGGGGAGAGTTCAACGTGGAAGACAAAGAAGACTTAGAAACACCTGAATTTAATTCCTGTATATTTTCTTGTTTATATGGCCCAAGAGTGAAAATCTACATCTAAGGAAGTCTCAAGGAGCATAGTAACAAGTATAAAATAGAATTTTAGGTGGTAAAGAGCACTGCTGGAGTTTACTGGACATCTGCTTGCTTTCTTTCTTTCTTTCTTTCTTTCTTTCTTTCTTTCTTTCTTTCTTAGCTATATATAAAATAATAGTGCCTCTGACAACTGATGCTTTTCTAAGATATAATAAAATACAGAACGATAAACCATAACTAGCGGAAGGTGTCTCAGAGACTTAAGGGACTTCAGGATGCCAGCTCCTATATTTTGAGAGGGGAAAAGATCCTCTGAGGAAGCCCAGAAGTGCAGATACAAGTTCTCAAATCATATGAGTCAATATACGGAAAGCAGTATCTTTTGTAACTAAGAGTACCTAAAACTTTTTCCCAAAGTTCACCAAAGTATCTGGGCCCGGCAGCCCAAGTCCATGGACAACCTTCCTTTCCCATTCTCCTCTGGAAGACGGGGCTGACAACAGTCCTTCACCTGGTGCTGGTGCTGTGAGGATTAAATAAACCACCTAAATAAAGCATACCACTCGGTACAGATTAAGCACTCAATAAATGTTAGCTACTCCCCCTGGCCATCAGTCAAGAAAAGACAGCTTTTCCAAAAACTAGAAGGTGCAGATGAAAAAATGCTGCTACCTGTTGTACTCAAGCACATGACTCAGGCTTCTTCCGTGATCACGTTCTCTATGTAATGACTGCTCACCCAGACACAAGCAATTCTTAAACAGACAGAGCCTTCCCTTATATCCAGAAACAAAAGCAGCCCCCGCTGCAGTCTTCTTTCTGTTTCTATAATCACATCCAGATCTGAAAGGGTTCCTTCTTCGAACAGAAGCCAACCCACATGGCAAACCTCTCCATGCACAGCCCCACCCTCCCAACCCCATACAGAAAGAAAAGTGCTCTTAAAGTCATCTGGAGAGACAATGTGCCAATATTTTTGCTTGCATTCCAAAATACAGCAAACTTCCTGTCCCTGGTGCAGCCTACCAAGTTCCTCGGAAAGGTCACTGTAATAGCACTGGAAGCAATTCACAACCAGCCCCAGAGCACAACCCCATGTGGCTGAACACTGCTTCGACCAGTTCTCCAGGCAGGCGCAAACGGTAATTTCTTTCGGCAGAAGAGGTCCCTCTGAAGTGGCTCAAGCAGCTTTGCCAAATACTAAGTTACTGAACGGCTACCTGAAAATTATTATCATTATTATTATTATTATTATTGTTGTTGATCTATCATTCAAAAGCAAAAATCAGTATTGAAAATCTGTTGTTCTATTTCATACTAAGTAAACTATTCTACGATTTGTATGGTACCCATTACCCTTTATATCACAAGTATAACGATATCAGACAACGCGAGAGCTTTCCATTTTTATAGTCATTGCCGTAATGTGCGAAAGAAAGCTATTTATTACAACATAATTTTTTAACAACTTGAAAAGCTAAGTACACCAAAATAATAAGTAAAGACTACAAACCAATTAACATGAATTCAGTGCAAAAATTCCATTTCAGCTTTTCATTCAATGTGTGATATTTCAAGGAAGCTGAAGCTCTTTGAAACATAAAGTCCATTTTAAGAGATACTGACACCCTGAAATTTAAAACATGTCCTTTATAAAAAGAGCAGTATTACTGAATGGCTGAACTAATAAGTAGTATCACAGAACTAAAAGGCATCTTGGTTTAATGAAAAATAAAAATAACAGCTGACTCTGTAAGAAACTTTTGAGGCATATTATTTGAGGAGCAGAATAGACGGTGAAGTTTCCCAAGCTCAACTTGGGTATGGATGTAAATTTCCTGCACTTACAGCATATGGGATGTGGCAGTTTCCAAGTCACCTGCATGTCTTAAGCTTTTGCCCTCCACTCAGTAGCTTTGTTCATTGTGCAGATAAGAGGCTGATGGGAAGAGAGATGCTTTCATTAAAAGATCCCAAACAAATGTTCTCAGAAAATGAAGATATTGTTCTAGAACAGAGACCAACTGTTCAGGTTAACAGAGCAAGAGTCTTCAGTACTATACTGTCTTGTATTTGCTACTGTAAAAGAGAACATGGGTATTCTTCAGCTCACAATAGCATTAGGCTTAAAAAAACTGAAATTAATCACTGTATGTCAGTAAGCTGACTCCCCCAAAGGATCAACGTAAGACACAAAAGAGTGGAAAATGGAGTTTTTCTGAAAACTTTTTATGTAATTTCAGGTGGACTGAAACGCCAGAAATATTTTAAAAATAAAAGAGCTGGAAAACATGGATAGGCCACCATTTAAAAGTAATCTATACAAAAATCAACTCAATGTGGAAAGACCCTAATGTAAAACTATAAAACTCTTAGAAAAACACAAAGGAGTAAATCTCTGTGACCCTGGATTAAGCAATAGTTTTTTATATGTGACACCAAAAGTGTAAATGACAAAATAAACCAATAAACTAGAAATCATCAAAACTTAAAACTTCTGTGCTCCAAAGGACAGCATCAAGAAAGTGAAAAGATGACTCACATAATGCTAGAAAATATTTTCAAAACATATCTGAAGAGGGCATGTATCCCCAATATACAAGGAACTTTCACAATTAAACCACAAAAAGACAAATATAACCCAAATAAAAAGGGGCAAGTAATTTCAATAAACAATTTCTCCAAAGAATATACACAAATGACCAAAGAGATACTCAACATCATTAGTCGTGAGGGAAATGCAAAGCAAAACCACAATAAGATATCACTTCACACTCTAGAATGGCTAAAATCAAAAAGACAGACAATAAGAATGTGCAGAAATTAGAACCTTCATACATTGTTGGTGGGGATGCAAAATAATACACACATTTTGGGAAAGAGTCTGGCAGTTGCTTAAATGATTAAACGCAGAGTTAGCACATGGCCCAACAATTCCACTCCCAGGCATATATCCAAGAGAAAAGAACACATAAACACAAAAAATTGTACATGAATGTTCATTATCAGCAGTATCCATAAAAGCCAAAGGTGGAAACAACACAAATGTCTGTCAACGGATGAATGGACACATATAATGAGATGGACCCAAACAATGGACAATTATTCAGGCATGAACATGAATAGTACTGATGCACACTAAAACATGAATGAACCTTGAAGACATGATGCTGTGTGAAAGAAGCCAGTCACAAAAGGCCACATATTATATGATTCCATTTATACAAAAAGTCTAGGACAGGCAAATCCATACAGACAGAAAGTAGAGGGGTAGTTCCCGGAGGCTAGGGAAAGGAAGGTGAGAAGTGACTGCTAATGGATACAAGGTTTCTTCCGGGTAGCAATAAAAGTGTTCTGGAATTAGATAGTGGCGATGGTTATATAATTCCATGAACATACTAAAAACCACTGAATTGTACACTTTAAAGGAGTGAGTTTTATGATTTGTGAATTATTCCTCGATAAAGCTGTTAGTAAATTTTTTTACAAGTCATCTACGCTGTGCAAATAGCATAGGCCTCCGAGGTAAGGGCCTCAAATCCTGCTCCGTGTATGTCCCCAGGCTTGCTAAATGCTAGTGGCTCTTTCAGCCTTAGTTTCTATATGTGTCAACTGCTTGACCTGCGCTCTAGGATAGAAGGCCCTCCCTAGTCTCAACCAGGTGATCTCTGATCATGCCAGGTCTCAAAACACAGCAACAATCCCACTCTAGTGGGATTGTCTAGTGACTCTCGTTGGGAGTCACTAGAGATTTCTCATTCTATCCTAATTAAGGTACAGTCATCACACGAGGCATAATTGTCAAGAGAATTAATACTTCCAAAACCAAAAAAAAGATCAAAAAGGAAACAGTAAAATCAGCTGAACCAAGCCACCCCTGGAAAGCCCAACCACCCAATAGCTGCCAGCTGCCACCCCAGGTCTTTCCAACCTGCCCTGGCAAATTAACCTAGCACTGGCAAGGGAAAAATTCCCTATATCCTTTTACCTAGATGGACTTGTTCAAAAAAATCTATACTGAATGTATGTGTTCATATGGAACAAACATCTAAAAGGGTATAACTTCTGAAGACTAACAGAAGGCCACATCCAGGTAAGAGGTGTTCAAGAGACAGAGAAACACAGACCAGCCCTCTTCAGGGGGCTAATTCCTATGGCTTTCAAGACTCAGCAGGGGCAACAATTCCTCCTGGAAGCACATCCCCAACCTCCATTCCCAATTCCTCCCTTTATGCCATCCTGGAACATCTGTGCCCATGCACGGACGCAAGCAACAGTCTGGAGGACATCTCCACCTGGAGGTCTCCCCATCAACTCAGGATCAGCATGTCCAATCCCTGACCTTATCATCTGGTCTTCTCCACTACCCACCCCAAGGCTGTTTTCTTACTTTTCATTTTGGAGAATGGCATCACCATCTATACAGACTAATGGACGCAGGTGGAAAAATCTATACACGTTAGTAAAAAGGATGCAGTAAAGAATTTTCTGAAAAGATATATAGCTTTCACTCAGGATCACACACACAAGGCCAAAAACCGTATTATAGATTTCCCTGAGCATCTTTCAGGAACCAAAGAGGATGCATTCAGAAGCAGCATACCTATTATTTATGTGTAAAATAATACATCAGAAATGCTTAATAGCAGTCTGCTCCTCAAATGGAGTTACAGTTAGTCCTGGAATAACACAGGGCTTGGGCCACTGACTCCCGCACAGTCGAAAATCTGCGTACAACTTTTGACTCACCCAAAACTTAACTACCAATAGCCTACTACTGACCAAAAGGCTTACTGATAACATAAACAATCTATTAACACATATTTGTATGTTATATCTTGTTGTATTCTTACAATGAGTTACTAGAAAATCTTAAGGAAGAGAAAATGTATTTGCAGTACTATATTATATTTGTAAAAAATAAAATGAATAAAATAAAAATCCACATAAGTGGACCCGAGCAGTTCAAGCCTGTGTTGTTTAAGAGTTAATTGTATATATTCCCCTAGTACATCACTCACATTGCTATTTGAAAAACAAGGAAGAAAAGGAAAAAGAATGGTATCAATAAAAAGTTTTGTCAAAATTATTGCATGTGGTAATACTTAGAACTCATGAATCAATAATTTATTGCCTTTGAATATAAACCAGAAATTTCACGACAACAGATGACTAAGTCAAGCTGAATGGCTAAAGATACAGACTCCTAGTTAAAACTGTCCAAGTTCTGTGCACAAATACAATTTAATCTGTTTTGTAGGATTCTAATGCACAATCATCTTACTACAGCAGAACAAATGACATCCATCTCCTAAAAATGCCCTCCTCTGTGGTAAATCCCAAACATTTAATTAGCATATGTAATAATTCCAGAATCAAATCATATTCTCATTTGTCTAACAAAAAATATATTAAGACCATAGCAGATGACAGAAATTACTCTCACAAATTATTTCAGTAGCAAAACCATGTAGCCTGGGAAATGTACTGTTGAGGTAAAATGTATGGGGCTCATCGAAAGAACTGCTCTAAGGGGAGCCTGGGTGGCTCAGTTGGTTAAGCATCTGACTTCAGCTCAGGTCATGATCTCACAGTTCGTGGGTTCAGGCCCCACGTCAGGGTCTGTGCTGACAGCTCAGAGCCTGAAGCCTGCTTCGGATTCTGTGACTCCCTCTCTCTGCCCCTCCCCGGCTCGTGCTCTGTCTCTGTCTCTCTGTCAAAAGTAAATAAACATTAAAAAAAAAAAAAAAAGAACGGCTCTAAGTTTTAAATGATGCTTTGTCACAAGGGTACCACAGCCTTCAAATTAATTCAGTAATAGATGGGAATACTGAAACAATGATACACAGGGCTGTGCACGAAAAATTTCTAATGACATTAATAAAATAATTCCTTTCAAAATACAGAATGACTACATAATGATCACTCAAAATTGTCACCCAAATATTCTCTCCTTTTCTCAGACTTTCCATTTCTCTTACTTTCTCAGCAACTTCCCCATGGAATGTATGTATAACATATACATATAACATATAACATATGTAACATATAACATATGTATATGTAACATATGTATATGTAACATATGTATATGTAACATATAACATACATATAACATATGTAAAATAAAATCAATCACCTTTATTTTAGAGTTCACTGTTACCTACTATAAACAGAGGTTTTATTTTTATAAACCAAAAGAACCATGCTCTTCATTTTCACTTAATTTCATATTATCATCATACATCACAACAAGGCCAGGAGGGGGGTATTATCTCTCTTCACCTAGAAACTGGTTTTCCATATAACATACTGTCCAAACAAGACACTTCTAAGAGTGAAGAGGGCACTATTAAGAGTTATGGTGTGGCAGGAGGTACAAACTGGGACTATCCTAGGCAAACCAGGATCGTTCACATAAGGAAACAGAATCAGAAATGTTCTTTAATTTCCCAAATTTACACACAAGGTCAACAGGGGTTGAAATTCATGTCTGAGTGGGGTCCAAAAGAATAACAATTTCCAAAACAAAGCAAAAATCAGCAGGAAGTCAACTAACATAGTACCAGTGCTTCTGTTTCACATATTGCTATAATCGTGAGCTCTTCAACATGACTTATGCAGGCTTCTTGAGTTGATTATTATTGCTTCCACTAACACTTGCTCAGATCCCCTTGCAATTCCTATAATTATGCTAAGTAAGTTCATGTGGGAGTTAAATTTTCAAGACACCAGGGGGATGAAACATTACAAAGTGCAGAATGAAAACAGAAAAACCTAGCCCTGGTGAGTGTTACCGAGCACAATCTTCCAACAGTTAACAGGGTAGCAATATCTTATTAAGGGAATGTTTACTGTATACATCATCTCAGGAGGCTCAACTGCCACAAGGTATCAATGGCTCTAATTGTACTGTGTACACAGAGAGCACGGAGTCCAGGCAACTTTGCTGCTTTTACAAGTATATAGGCTGTTCCAACCATAAGCATAAACCAACAACACTCACAACGGCTTCACACAGATTAACAGTATCTGTCACCATCGAGTTCACATTCAGTAGGAGGCTGTGAGTGGGTTTCTGATCATTCATTTACATTTGCAATACAAATTATCCCTCCACATTTTAAGCCACAGAATCCTTGAATATGCATTACCAAATTTAAGAGATTTTTTTTTTTCTGGTTGGAATTTAGTATGTATAACTCTAATAAGAAATCAGTTAATTTAGCTGTATCAAAACACTCAACTAAATTCTCTATTTTCAAATTTTAGTTTTGCATATTTAAAAGCTTGTTAAACAAAACTGTTCATCGGGGCACCTGGGTGGCTCAGTCGGTTTAGCGTCTGACTTCAGCTCAGGTCATGATCTCACAGTTCGTGAGTTCAAGCCCCGCGTCGGGCTCTGTGCTGACAGCTCAGAGCCTAGAGCCTGCTTCAGATTCTGTGCCTCCTCTCTCTCTGCCCCTCCCCTGCTCATGCTCTATCTCTCAAAAATAAACATTAGGGGCACTTGGGTGGCTCAGCTGGTTAAGCGCTGACTTCGGCTCAGGTCATGATCTCAGTTTGTGAGTTCAAGCCCCACACTGGGCTCTGTGGTGACAGCTCAGAGCCTGGAGCCTGCTTTGGATTCTGTCTCCCTCTCTCTCTGCCCATCCCTAGCTCATGCTCTGTCTCTCTGTCTCTCAAAAATAAATGAACATTAAATAAAATAAATAAATAAATAAATAAATAAACATAAAAAAAAATTTTAAAAACGTTCATCATATAAGTTTCTAAGTCATTAAGTCCTACTGATATTATGATATATACTTCTCTCTATATTACAAAAACTTTTCCTTGTCTTCATAGAAAAGTAACCTTTTTAAGAGGAAATATACATTAAAGCAACTTTTTCTTCTTTATCATATATCAATGTAGTGATGAAGTCTAGGTAACTATTTGTTTTTCAGGAATCAATGAACACTTTAATAACCACTTCTCAGGATTGGTAAAAAATGCAGTTCTCTTCTTAAATCTTCCAAATCTACTGGACTAGTTGTAAAAAAAAAAAATGATATACTGCTAGCACTAAAAGATAAAGTACTAAATTAAAAAATTTTTAAGGGCAGGGGACTTACACTTGTTTGTGCCTCCCATTTGCTTTACACATCACAGGCACATTCCCAAGGCTGTTATTTTTATTTCTATACGCGGTTCTTAGTGACATTAATGAAAAGAGGTACTGTGGATAATCCAGGAAACCATATGGTTTAGTATTTATGTTGCTGAAATTCATCATGTGTAATTACTAAGGTGGTTTTGCTTTCCTGATTCTAGGCTGTGTAGTGTTATACTAAATAATTTCGTTTGTACTGATAAGTATACTCTGAGAGAGCACTAGAGAACCTGGCCTAAGATGGAAATTATGATACTTCACAAACAGCTAAGGATACAACCAATATAGAATTGTATACTGGACTGCTAAGAGGGGTTTATTTGGGGATTTCTCTTGTCCCATTTTCAAAGAGATATCATACATTAAACCCACTGTTAAATGAGTGTACAGGACACTGATCTATGCCCACATTAGCTTCCCCAAATCTATAGACATCTCTTTTATTTACGTAAATAAACAATACTAATCTCAAAGAAAACAGAGGAAGAGTAGATGGCTTAGGACAAGGGTTGCCAACTTTCTTCTGTCAAGTGCCAGGGAGTAAAAATTTTAGGCTCTGTGAGCCATACAACCTGTGTCCTAACTACTCAACTCTCCTGTGTAAGTGCAGAAACAACCAGAGACAATATATGATAACAAGGGCGTGGCTGTCTTCTAATAACACTTCATGTACTTAAACAGGCAGCAGGCCAGATGTGGCCCAAGGCTTAGGTAAACTCATTGCTGTTTGGTCGGTGAAGGGAAGGGTGCATGGGGGGCTCAGGCAGAGCAAAATCAGACTTGTGTGCATAATGCAGATAGGTTTCCATTTTTGAGAAGCCTTCTCTACTACTTCTCACTCCAGGGCACTTCCCCGCCCCCGAGCCGGATAAAATCCCATCCTGAAAGCTGTCTAGTAAACTGAACATTAAAAAAAAATTTTTTTTAATGTTTATTTACTTTTGAGACAGAGAGAGACAGAGCATGAGCAGGGAAGGGGCAGAGAGAGAAGGAGACACAGAATGTGAAGCAGGCTCCAGGCTCCGAGCTGTCAGCACAGAGCCCGACGCGGGGCTCAAACTCACAAACCGTGAGATCATGACCTGAGCCGAAGTCGGACGCTTAACCGACGGAGCCACCCAGGCGCCCCTAAACTGAACATTTTAAGATAAAATAATACTTTGTTGGGTTGTGCCTGTCCCTTCCTAACGGCATCAGTGGCTGTACTGTGCTTGCCTATTTGCCCCACCGGAAGGGGGCAACCGCATACTATGCAGTGACTGAACACACTGGCTCAGGGTTCTGAGTCCCCGGCTTTGGGAGAGGAGGGGCGGGCAATAAACCCTCTACAATCATACGAAAAACTTCGTGTTTATACACATGTGTACTTGCAGTTTTCTTCAGATATCCAAAAAGTTAAGCAAGAATCACCACTAAAGTTGTTCCAATCAATACACAATGTGAAAATGCTGTCCCGTCGAGATGGCACTGGGGGAGAAGGAGGTCGCCTGCTGGTGTTGGAGCCTGAGTATGACCACACGCCCTGATCATGTCTCTTGTGTTCTTGTCATTTCTGAGGGCACCAGCCTATCTTGGTTTCCACAGCATTTGCTTCGATTCCATAGCATCTGCTGTTTCGCTTCGTAATTGTACAATATACTACTCTTCAGTTTGAGGATATAGACTGGACTACAAGTGTGGGCTTTGTGACTGATGTACATCAGAAGCAGAGCCTCTCTGGGAGGAAGGCTGGAGTTTTGCCAAGTCTCACACCAAGGTAAGTGAAGCATATTATTATACATGAGTTTGTTTACAGAAATCCCACATATATGCACATATGACTGAAGGCAATTAAGGAACACACATTTTACATGTCCCATTCCACCCCAAGTCTGTCTTTTTTTTTTTTAATTTTTTAATGTTTGTTTATTTTTGAGAGTGGGGGAAGGAGGGGCAGAGAGAGGGAGACACAGAATCTGAAGCAGGCTCCAGGCTCTGAGCAGCCAGCATACAGCCCAACGCTGGGCTCAAACCCACAAACTGAGAGATCATGACCTGAGCCGAAGTCGGACACAACTGTCTGAGCCACCCAGGCGCCTGCCACTCCCAAGTATTTCTCATTGGGGAGGATGGGAGAGGAAGATGACAAACATTTAAAGTAGAAAACCTACCTCTGGAATTCCTAGTGTCTGGTTTAGTTCTCCTCTTCTATTAACAGTTCTGTGGGGCCCCTGTGGCTCTCTTTACTTCAATTAATGCGATCAGGCCTATCCTTGGTACCTTGCCTATTAGTGATTCTTTATTTATTTATTTTTGTAATGTTTTTATTTATTTTTGAGAAAGAAAGAGCATGCACATGTGCGAGCAGGCATGGGCAGACAAGAGGCGGGGACTTCTAAGTGGGTTCTATGCTGACAGCAGAGTCCAAAATGGGGCTTGATACTCACGAACCGCGAGATTACAACCCGAGCCGAGGTCGGACGCTTAACTGACTGAGTCACCCAGGTGCCCCAGTGGTTCAATTTTAATAAAGATGGCTGACAAAAGGGTTTCTCATTCTGTAATGTGCAATATGAGTGGGAAAAGACTCCTGTTGGTCTGAGAATAGGGACAGGCAGGCTAGAGGAACCGTTAAAAGTTAGAACTGGCTGCTGGCTTCACTTTCCAGCTTGAGCTAATTATTCCCATTCTCTCAGCCTCTGTTCCCTGTAGGGAACTTATGCCAGAGTATTTGCAAAAATTAAATGAGATAATGTATATAATGTGTTGTACAATAACTAGCACCATAATTAGTCCTCAATAAATGCTAATTATAATCATCATCCAGGAGTAAACACCAATCAATGGCTTTGCTTATTTGGGGAATACAGAACAGTTACCTTTTTAAAAAAATTTTTTTAAAACATTTATTTATTTTTGAGAGGCAGAGAGAGACAGAGCAAGAGCAGGGGAGGGGCAGAGAGAGAGGGAGACACAGAATCCGAAGCAGGCTCCAAGCTGTCAGCACAGAGCCTGATTGCGGGGCTCGAACTCACAAACCATGAGATCATGACCGGAGCCAAAGTCAGACGCTTAACCGACTGAGCCACCCAAGGGCCCCCAGAACAGTTACTTTTAATAGTTTTATGGGTCTGGGTCAAGAAGGTGAAAGCTACAGCTTCCTTTTCTTTTAATCCTTCATAGTTTAATGCTATCAAAAAGTAGGAAGCTCAGGGCGCCTGGGTGGCGCAGTCGGTTAAGCGTCCGACTTCAGCCAGGTCACGATCTCGCGGTCCATGAGTTCCAGCCCCGCGCCGGGCTCTGGGCTGATGGCTCAGAGCCTGGAGCCTGTTTCCGATTCTGTGTCTCCCTCTCTCTCTCTGCCCCTCCCCCGTTCATGCTCTGTCTCTCTCTGTCCCAAAAATAAATAAACGTTGAAAAAAAAAATTAAAAAAAAAAAAAGTAGGAAGCTCTATGAATACTTGTTCACCTCAAGTGTAAAAACCAGAATTACCACTTTACCATCACTACTATTGTAATTCTGCAAAATTTCCTTCAAAGAGATAATGGTGATATGCATTAAACCAAGTTTGATTTTTCATTTTCCTGAGAGGTGCATAATTTTGAAAGGAGGGAAGTTTATTTTGGGTAATCACATACGTCTACATGAAAAGTTTAAAGAGGGAGCGATTCAGGTGTAGATCCCTGTGGAGGCCGGGCAGGGAAAAGCACAGGAACCTTTTAAGAGAATGGAGAACAGAAAAAGCATGTCTCTAGACACACTGGGCAATGGGGAAAAGTGCTATTTAACTACCTCCTTGGCCAGTAACTGGAACTAGAAAAAGAGTATCATTACAGCAAAGTTAAGCCCGTATCTTTCAGTCTGAGGCACCGCAACCAGTTAGAAATTTTATAAGGATTCTAATTTTCTGAGTACTCAGCGATCTTAGTATCAATCAACTTGTAACTGGTCTTCAGATCAAACTACAATAGCTATCCTTTGCAATACTTTTTCCTCCCTGCTGGGTCAAGAAATTGGCTGAAATCCTACTGCAAAATCTAAAGGCACCTTTTAAATTACTAAGTGCAAGTCAGCGATTTTGAAGTCTGAAAACGCTAAATTCTGTTTAAGTGATTAATTCAACTCCTATGCCAACAGTTACTTAAAATTATTTAAGTTGTAACAAACTGCTAAAAAAAATACGCTTAGGGTTGCAATATTCATAACCACAAGCTTATTAACCTTGATCTTTACCATCATCGGCTCAGCTTCCATTCCTTCTTGATCAATGTCATTCACTCCTGTGGCTTGTTCTATGACCTTTACGTTGAAATATTCCACTACTACTTCTCTAGCCCTGAACTCCGTCAAGATGCAAGCCCAGATTTCCAATTCCTTCTGAACTGAATCTCCCTGAAATACATACCTCAAGTTTAACATTCCCACAAATTAGCATGCTGACTTTCCACACCTCCTACCACAATGATTACTGGAGTCACATTTCCGGTATAGGGACAGACTACACATCTCTACCCTCTCGAAAGTTAGGTGTGGCCATGAGACTTGCCACTAACAATGGAATGTGAGAGGGACATGAGGTACGTCACTTCTGGGCAGAAGCTTTAAGAGGTCAACACACGAGCTGCCATGTTCTCTTCTCTCTCCTGTCTCAACAGGTATAGAAACACAAACAAGAGTTTCTAGGCTGGGTCCTCCAGTGAGGATGAGGACACAGAGCAGAGCCCCACCCCCAACTTGTCATAAATGTGTAACACATGGAAGAAATAAGCCTTTGCATTTTAAACTACTGCCCTCGCAGCGTTGTTACCTCAGCCTAACCTGTCCCACCAGGACTAGTGCACCCACCTGCAACCTGCTGTTCTGATCTCTGATGAGAGCATCAGCAGCCAAGCCAGTAAACTCAGGACTACTGAACGTTTCCCTCTTCCTCATATCCCATATGCAAACATAACTCCTGGAAATCTTACTTTTGAAATATTTCCAACTCACCCCTTCCTCTTTATTCCCACTTAACTAGTTTTGGCTAGAGGCCATCTTTCTGCTTGATTATAACCCTATAGCTTCCAAATATTGTCATTCTACGATTCTAAACTTCTCCTGTTCTAAATGGTCTTCCAAAATGACACCACAACGATCCTTCTAGAAATGAAATATGATGGGGCACTTCCCATATTTAAAGCCCTTCGACACTTTCCCACTGTTACTATTAACAAGCACTTGAGGAACACTTTTGTAAACAGGCACTGTGCTTGGTACTCTGGGAACAAAGATGAGTCACTTGCCTAACACTGATCTTCCAATCGAGATATGGTGACAGAGCTGGTTGTAGAATGTGTTGCTCAATACTACCATTTAGTAAAATTGGGGCAACTCTGCATGGAGCACATCTACTGGCACCATTTTTCCAACAGCGTATGCTCACTTCGTGTCTCTGTGTCACATTTTTGTAATTTTCACAATATTTCAAACGTTTTCATTACTATATTTATTATGGTGATCAGTGATTATGACTCACTGAAAGCTCAGGTGATGGTCAGCGTTTTTTAGCAATAAAGCACTTAAAAAATATTTATTTTTGAGAGAGAAAGAGAGGCAGAGCACGAGCAGGGAAGGGGCAGAGACAGGAGACACAGAAACTGAAGCAGGCTCTAGGCCGTGAGCAGTCAGCACAGAGCCCGAGGCGAGGCTCGAACTCATCAACCGGGAGACGATGACCTGAGCCGATGACCTGAGCCGACATCGGACGCTTAACCGACTGAGCCACCCAGGTGCCCCAATAAAGCACTTTTTGGTCAAGGTATGTACATTGTTTGTTTAGACATGATGCTATTGTACACTGAACAGACTATAGCACAGTATAAATAGAACTTTTATACACACTGGGAAACCAGAATATTCATCTGACTTCATTTATGGTGATATTCTCTTTATTGCAGTGGTCTGGAACCAAACCTGCAGTATCTCCAAGCTATGCCTGTATTCTGTCCTAACACCCTCTGCTATCTGTGTCCTGGAAGTGGGGCAAAAGGCTAAGAGCCACCAGTTTAGCCACAAGATAAAGGTCAAACTTCAACATGTTACAGCTCTTCAAAATCTGCTTCCAACTTGCCTTTGGGGCCTCAACTCCTATCACCCTCCATCAGCGGCCCCTGCTCAGGACGTTCCTAACCTCTGTAAGAAAGCACACCCCCTCTTCCGAACCTACCAAAACTCTACTCGTTCTTCAGGGACTAATTCGCTGGTCAATTAACATTTTCTGTGAAACTTCCCTCAAGAGCTCTTGGCACTATTAAGCTGACCTTTAGAATGAAGCATTTCTATGCTTATTACGTGTTAATAGTTGTCTAAGAATAGACAATCTGCTAAGTCGAAGAACTGTCAATAAATATGCTCTCAGCAGGCCTCTGAAGCATCAGAACTACATTTATTCACCTTTGTGTTCCCACCACTTAGTACTATGCTCGTAAGACAACAAGCATGGGGTCCATAGCTATTAA
Source organism: Prionailurus bengalensis (assembly GCF_016509475.1). Classification (NCBI taxonomy): domain Eukaryota; kingdom Metazoa; phylum Chordata; class Mammalia; order Carnivora; family Felidae; genus Prionailurus; species Prionailurus bengalensis. The sequence goes on from NC_057356.1 coordinate 53,984,670, forward strand.
AAGAACACCATTATGAAAACCACATTCCATAATCCCACCTTATGCATCAGCCTATTGATGGGTCCTAGGGTAAACTCTATTATTTTGAAAATCTAGAAAAGAAGATTATATATTTATAACTTCTAATTTTAAAAGATTTTTCATTTTTAAAAATTACAGGCTAGCAAAACTTGTGCGTGTGTTCATATGTGTGTCCTTCCACGTACGTGTGTATTTATATACATGTAGTAGTTTCCTATGGCTGCCATAACAAATTCCCACAAACCGAGTGGCTTAAAACAACAGAAATTTATACTCTCACAGTTCTGGAAGCCTGAAATCCAAAATCAAGCTGTAGGCAGGGCTGCACTTCCTTGAAGGGCCCTCGGGGAGATTCTGTTCCCTGCCTCTTCCAGCTTCTTGTGAGCTCAGGCAAACCTTAGTTTGTGGCTGTTATCACTCCAGTCTCTGCCTTTCTCCTCTTGGAAAGACACTTGTCATTGGATTTAGAGCTCACTCAGGCAATCCAGGATGATCTCATTTTAACACTCTAATCTTAATTACATCTGCAAAGACTCCTTTTCCAACTAAGGCAATGAGTAAGTTACAGCTATTTAGACACAGACCCATCTTTTTGGAAAGCCACCATTCAACCCACTACACTGTGGATATCTGTGTGTATATCTGTGTATTCAAGATTGTGCCAAAGAACGGTCCTTAAATCAGGCTCTACTGAACACTTACATGTTGCCAAGGTGACCATTTGGAAACTGCTGGGTGCTGGGAACACAATGATAAACATGAAACACAGTGCTTGCCCTCATGGAGGATGGTGGGAGATATATAAATCAAGTTATTCTTTAAAGCTGAAAAATGTACTATGAAGGAAAATTATATAGTTGTATAGAACAGAGAACTTTGCCTTATCTGTTATTAAATGTAACCCTGATATTTTCTCATTAGAGATGGATGACAGCTCAGAGGACGTTCTTTGATTTTCAGTTTAGATTATGTCCCACATTGTATTGGAACATCCACTAAAAACTCCTTGTTTCACATGTGTGCTTTGCCCTTTAAATCCTCTGACTCAAATATACTGCATGGAACTACCACAGTTCACGTAATTTAGGATGCCATGACTCGTAATACAGTCATTACTTCACAAGAATCAAGAAAGAATAAACATGGCTGATTAAACTACGACATGCCATTAATTACAAGACGCATCCCAATTTCAGGGCTATTAAAATGCACACTTCAGAATTAGTGAAATATGTCCATTTCCATTTTCAAATACATCCACCCAACACATCAGGACAAATTAAACAGCTTTTGATTAAGTAGTTATCACCAAATCTCAGTGTTCTTCCAGCCAATTTTAATGCTGAGTTGGCTTCACCCAGACTCAGAATATTTTTCACCTTCTTTCCACGAGGTTAATGTATGTAAATATAATTCAAGAAGTTCTAAAATAAGACATAGTCTCTTCTAAGCTGGAGATAACTTGAGAAGTCAGAGACTGGGGAAGAACTCTAAAATCCTTGAGCTGAAGCAGGATGGAATGGCTGCTGGAATTATTCTTCCCTTGCCCAGAACTTGCTAAAAGGTTGGAAGGTGAAGGACATAGGGCATGCACCTGTGTGTGTAGTGGGGCAGGGCTTGCAAATACTTTAGAAATAAACTGGAGTATCCCAAACGCCCTGTGCCAGATGCTGCTAGACCCTGTGAAATGTGCAATGGGAAGAGAAGCCAGGACAGCCTGCTATCTGATGGCTTAGAACGACATATCTAAAAAAGAGAAGTGATAAAACTTCTACACATACCCAGCTGCAACCTAATAAAGTTCCTCAAGGAGTTCACGACTGCGATTTTGTTATAGTTTTACTCAGAGATCATGCAGGAGAAAAGGCTTCACAGAATAATCTGTTAAGAGTTCTTTTCTCACACGACTTATTTTTCCTTTATTATGCAGTCTGGGTTTTGACACTGAGATACACAGGTTCCATGTTGCCCTGTTTTCCCCAAAAAGATTAAATGTTAATCCTTGCATGTGAAATTAAGAGGAATTGGGAAGGTAATGCCATCAAAGATTTTGTGGGAGGTAAGGACGTTGTAAGAGAAATTTAAGTCTTTAAATTTTTTTTTAAGGTTTTATTTATTTTTGAGAGAGAGAGACAGAATGCAAGCAGGGGAGGGGCAGAGAGAGGGAGTCACAGAATCCAAAGCAGGCTCCAGGCTCTGAGCTGTCAGCACAGAGCCCAACGTGAGGCTCGAACTCACGAACTGTGAGATGATGACCTGAGCCAAAATCAGATGCTTAACCGACTGAGCCACCCAGGCACCTCACTTTGTCTTTAAAAATAAACAGACACAGGTCATTATGAAATTCTTAAGCAACACACACACATGTACATTAAGAATGGTGTGTGAAAGGGGCACCTGGCTGGCTGAGTTGGTGGAGTGTGCAAATCTTGATCTTGGAGTTGTGGGTTCAAGCCCCATGCTGGATGTAGATATAATTAAAAATTAAATCTTAAAAATTAAAAAAAAAGAATGGTGAAAAGTGTGCCCTTCATCCAAAAAATAATGGAAGAAATATACTTTCAATTAACTAAGTAGTCTAAAGTTGAGCACAATTTGCAAATGCTTCTTGAATTCTGTAAGGCACATTCTCTGCCTCTCTCTCTCTCTCTCTCTCTCTCTCTCTCTCTCTCTCACACACACACACACACACACACACACACACACACACACACACGAACAGCAGCTTAGTAAAGTATCATTTTAAAACAAATTCTTCCCTGGAGAAAACTTATTGCCAAAGCATCTGGACTATATTCCAGAAGGCATTTAACAAGTTACTATCATTTCCCAGACTCACCAGAGTAGTGCTGGCTTTAAAATGAATTAAAATTTTCTTTAGAAAAACAAATTTCAGGCCTCCCACAGCCTTTGGAAAAGAAGAGTAAGTCAAGATTGGGGTGGCCCTAGCCACAACTTCTCTTCTTTAAAAAATAAAGGATTGTTTTCAGATTTCATCAACTGTAAGTATTCTTAGATCACAGCCCAATGCATTCCCTGAAAGACAGGTGCGGTTGAAATGGATTTTTCTACTTTTAAAGAGCAAAATGAATTTGACAAAGATAGTTCAATTCAATAGTTAAGCATACTTTTGAGTAAATGGGCTGGCACAACAACAGGCTAGAAGAAAATAAAAATCTTACATCATATGCAAAAATTAATTCCAGACAGATTAAAGACTTAACCAAAAAATTTTTAAATCTTCCTAGAATATCTAAGAAACTACATGTACAATCTCGAGGTCAGGAAGATCTTTCTTAGCCAAGAATGAAAACACAAGAAAGAGACATGTCTGTGCATATAAAAATTAAAAACTCTGAATGGATAAATAGAATATAAACAAAGTCAATAGACAAATATAAGTAAGGAAAACTTACATAATATATGTAACATATATATATATAAGGAAACATATATAAGGAAAACTTACATAATATACAAACAGCATCTAGAAATTGGCAAGAATGAGTCAACAAAAGAAAAACCAGCAAAAAAGTATGATTCCAATTTGCAGAAGAGCATTCTAAGCGGTAATCATATAAAAAGGGCACAAAATCACTAACAGGGAAATGTAAAATAACATAGCAACAAGATCTCATTTTGTATCTGTTAGGTTTGCAAATATTTTTTAAAAACTCTATTAATAGCTAATGTTGACATGGATTTGGAGAAATGGTATTCTTACACATCAATGATGGAAACGAGAATTGTTACGGACTTTTTGGATAGCAATTTGGCAACATCTATTATATCATTTCTAGTTCTGTGAATTGTGATACTGGGATGAAAGACCCCCTTTCCCTCATATATATATTTTTAATGTTTATTTATTCTGAAAGAGAAAGAGAGAGAGAGGGGCAGAGAGAGAAGGAGAGAATCCCAAGCAGGCTCCGTGCTGTCAGCATAGAGCCCAGTGAGGCGCTGGATCTCACAACTGTGAGATCATGACCTGTGATGAAATCAAGAGTTGGGCACTGAACCAACTGAGCCACCCAGGTGCCCCCCCCCATATGTTTTCTATAAAGAGTTAATTTTGATCTTTGCATGTGAGGTTAAGAGAATCAGTAAGATAGTGGTATCAAAGTTATTTTGGGGAAGAAGTAAAAGATAGAAATCATGGACTTCTATAGAAACAATGAGCAAATTAATGACTTATATATATGGGGGTCTAGTGAAATTCAGAGGCCAATAATTAGAAACAAATTGAACACCAATCAATAGGAGTATTTCCACACTGTAGAATATTGTGCAGCTGTGAAAAAGGAATGAATTTGTTTTACATCTCATGATTCAGAAAAATTCTCATGAGTGATATAAGCAAAAGGCCAAAAGACATGTATAATGTAATCCCATTTTTATACAGCAATGATAGATTTCTGTTTCAGTATGTGCCTTTGTATGTGTATATAATGTTGATGTGGGATTATGTGAGTATGGAGAAAATAGAAAGGATATGTACTGTATTATGTGAGTAGGCAGGGTTGGATCGGAGGAATAGGGGTTGATGTGAAGGGAGAAGGCAAAAAAACCCAAACAAACCTAAAATGCGTGCTTACGTAAAATTGTAATGTGTGTCTATGTGTGAACAGAGGATACATGAAAAGGACAGTCACCAAATGCTGACGGTGGGTATCTCAGGGTGGAGGGACCTCAAATTATCTTTAGTTTTTAAATATTGTTATGTATTCAAATTCTTTGTAATGAATGTATTAAGTTCAAAATCAAGGGCAATAAAGTTTTGTTTCACTGTGACAATTTAAAAACTAGATAGGTTAGACTTAGTTCATATATTTCCCTCCTCTTCTCCCTGGTCTCTACTCATTAGCATAAAACTCTTATAGTATCTACTGCACAGTATTCAACTGCATACAGTCTACTCATTGATCTCTTCCCAACTGAGTCAAGAAAAAGAGAGAGAGAGAGAGAGAGAGAGAGAGAAGACTGTGGGGAGGGGTGAGAACAATTCAAAAACTACCTGATCTACTGTAAAGTTAATTTGAGGCTTCTTCTTTGACAGTAGAAAAGAATCTCAAAGTCATCTCGTACTTCACTTTTAGCAACCGTCACCTCAACCCACTGATAGAACTATTCAGAGAGTTTTCTGTGCCTAGTTAGTAAAGGGATATATGTATATCATTCCCCATCAATCACTGCGTATACACAGAGAATTAAACTGGACTTTCCCTCTTATCTGTGGTTCCCTTCTTTTTTTAAAACAATATTTTAAATTAAATCCAAATTAGTTAACATATAGTGTAATAATGACTTCATGAATACAATTTAGTGATTCATCACTTACATATAACGCCCAGTGCTCATTCCAACAACTGCCCTCCTTAATGCCCATTACCCATTTAGCCCATCCCCCCACCCAATACCCCTCCAGAGCCCTCAATTTGTTCTCTGTATTCAAGAGTCTCTTATGGTTTGTCTCCCTCCCTGTTTTTATCTTATTTTTGTTTCCCTTCCCCTATGTTCATTGGTTGTGTTTCTCAAATTCCACATACGCATGAAATCATATGGTACATGCCTTTCTCTGACTTATTTCGCTTAGCATAGTACACTCTAGTTCCATCCACATTTTGCAAATGGCAAGATTTCATTCTTTTTTATTGCTCAGTAATACTTCAGTGTGAGAGTGTGTGTGTGTGTGTGTGTGTGTGTGTGTGTGTGTGTGTGTGTGTATGGTTCCCTTTCTCTTAGACATTATAATGAAGTTGACATTTACACAGATGTTCAACAGAAGAAATGAAATGACATCCAAGCCATCATGTTTGCTTCTCTCCCTATCTGGAAGTTGTCTGTGAATTTCTAGTATTTATTCTCTCACATCAGCACTTGGGTTCTAAGCTTCAAAAGGCTCTCAAACTGCCCAAATGTAGCACTTCAGGGCTCATTATGGATTACCTGTAAAAAGAATGAAATATTTTTATAAACTTGTCAACTTATTCTTAACCCTGAAAACCAAATAGTGACGAACCTTATTTGTCAGCTCAATTTCATGCAAAGCACAGGAATTTTCAACAATGAAGTAGCTGTGGGAGCCTCTCCATGACTTGAATTCAAACACAGTTGTGAATACACAGCATGGATTTACCAAGACTTTCACGAGATTATTTTATTCTATGCAATGGAAGAGGATTCCTTCTTTCAGAGGACTGGCCACAAGGCAACAATGAACATAACACTTAAAACCAATATCCAGGTTGATAAATAAAAGCAATCATAATTATCCAATTTCAGGAATAGAGGGAATACCTCTTTATGAAAATCAACTGAGGAAAAATAGAAGGAAAGTTTTAAAAAGTGATTAAACCCCACATGAAACCTGGAGATTACCTATAAACACTGCAGAAAACCAAGGGAAAAAATACTAGCATTTTATTTTTTATTACAGCTTTGAAAAACTCTACCAAAAAATGGAACAAAGAACTCATAAAACTCACAAAAGAAATATGATAAAATTATTGATGCTATTCTAATAGTAATCAAAGAAATACAAATTAGAAAAAGTGCCAATTCTTAAATGATCTAAATTGGCAAAGACTAAGAAATAACTACGATTTCAGTGATGCACAAAATAATTAGCTTACTCAGTCACTACTAATGTACAAACTTTCCTAGATACAATTTAGCAACACATATCAACAATCTAAAAATAATAAATTCTGAATAATAATCCCACTTCCAGGAACCCCAAATAACTAAATGTTAAAAACTGACCAATTCAGTTACAAAGATATCCTCAAAAATATGAGACTCAAAACAACCAAATGTTTAACAACTAAAAAATGGTCAAGTAAATAGTGGTTTATTGGTAATAATAGATTCCCACTTAGAACAATTTTATTTGCAAATATTAATAATGAAGGAAAATGCTCATGATCTCATGTAAAATCAAAAACATAGTTTTCTCTCTCCTCTCTCTCAAATATAAATAAACATCAAAAAAATTTTAAAAAGGGGGGGTGGCGCCTGGGTGGCTCAGTCAGTTAGGTGTCTGACTTCGGCTAAAGTCATGATCTCTCGGTTTGTGGGTTCGAGTCCCATGTCGGACTCTGTGCTGACAGCTCAGAGCCTGAAGCCTGTTTCAGATTGTGTCTCCCTCTCTCTCTGCCCCTCCCCCGCTCACACTGTCTCTCTCTCTCTCTCAAATATAAATAAACATTAAAAATTTTAAAAAGAAAGTTTTTTATTGGTCCCACTTTTAGATACAGTCTCCATTTAGATATTGGTTTTATTGGTCCCACTTTTAGATACAGTCTCCATTTACATGCCATGCCTGCATAATAGGAAAAGGTTAATAATGGTTATATAACAAGTTATATAACTTCTGGAATTAAAGCTGATACTCATTTTTGTCATTTTTTTGGTCTATGTTTTCCAAATTCTCAATAATAATGATATCTGCAGAAAAACAAAAACAGTAAATATCTTTTTAAAACACAACTACCAAGCCTCTCTGTCAAAAAAAATAAAGCAGGGGGAAAAAGCACCTTTAAACAACTGGACAATTATTCCCATCGTGTGTATCAGATCAGAAAGAAAATCTGAAAAGTATGCATGCCAAAAAAGAAAGTGAGAAGTGTCTTATAATAATAATTTCCCACATATACATAACTTTTCATGGCTTACTTATAAAGTACTTTCACATATAATAGAGGGCCTTTAAATAGAACTGCTTTAAGGTTTTAGCTCATGCTCAAGGATGAAAAGAGAAAAGTTGGAGCAAGAGGTTCATACTATTTAAGCTAAAGAAAAACCTGAACAAGAAGGTGTCAAGAAATTAGGGCTGAACGCACGGTTAAGTTTTGTGAAGGAAAAAAAAAAAGTGAAGAAAAAGCATCAAAGCACAAATCTGAGTGGCAGAGACTGCTAAACAGCTTCTACCATCCAATGCTCCGCTCTCCGGTAGTAAGAACCCACGGGTACTGTGCCCAGTTCCTTACTTTCCCGTCTACAGAAGAGTGTGTAAGTCCTCACCAATGAGATGGAAAGTGAAGTGCTGTGTTAGGAGTGGTGGTAAGGCAATTAGACTTCAGCTAAGGTCATGATCTTCTGGTTTGAATTCAAGCCCTTTTACCTTTCCTGCTGTATAAGATGCAGGCATGATAGCTAGAGCTCCAGCAGCCATTAAGTGCCATGAAGTGAAAACCACCTCCTAAGGATGACAGAGCACAAAGACATGAGGAGCCTGGGTCCTTGACTCTGGATCTGCCATATCTATCCTGGAGTATATACCTTTAGACTCCTTTTATACGAAATGAATGAAATCTCCATATTGTATAAATCACTATTTTTTTTTTTTTGGTCCTATTATACACAACTAAAGTTAACCTTAACTGATATACCTGGCCATGAGGAGCTTGTGAAAATTTCTTCTGATCCTATCTATTCTCAGTGGCTCTCCTGTCTCCCAAAAAATGGGACCAAAATAAACATGAAAACAAGAAAAAAAACAAAACCCAAACAGAAGAATATCTGTATAAAGCCTCATGTTACTTACTTATTTTTAAGTAGGTATTCTGAATCTTCTAGAGCTCTATTTAGAGATTAATTAAACTGTTTTTAACTTGGGTCTGGTGCTTGATTGATTTTGTGGGTCAGTGGTTCAAGGTAAAATGGATCTTGCATTATTTCAAACATTAACCTGAAACAGACTAAAAGTGAAGACCTTGAAGCCTAAGCTTCCCGAGGACCAGGAATGACAATGGAATGGATGTTAGTTCTTCAATTTCAACCATCCTTTGCTCATACATTGCTGCTAAAGGAAGAGTGAGGCAATTCAGGGTGTCAGTCATGAATAGAACACCTTCACAGATGGATATCCTTAAGTTACCCACGTGGGCTTCCTCAGGCATTTCATTAACCTTTTTCTGAATGGATGACAGAATGTTATAACCAGTGAGTGCTTCCTAACTACCTACAAGGTTAACAGAATATTTAAAAATAGAAAAGTAAACACTTACCTTTTTTCACTTACTTTTAGATATCTGAATCTAGTTCCTTGCCAAGAGGAAAACACTGTCAATGTGAACTAATTATCAAGAGCCCATTCTCACTTCTAACACCTTAAAGTCTGGTATATAGAAAACTCATATTTAAAAAATGTCTGAGCAAGGAAGTTTTCCTCTACTGAGTGGAGAAAAACAGAACATAACTTATTTTAAATCTTTACAGGGAAACATCCTTCAGCACTGTTCATATTCCCTTCTACACTGTAACTAGCCTAATCGTAATAACTTACTGAAGATGTTAAATATTAACCTAAATAACAAATATCTTCATAAGACTTCCCATTGTACTTTAAATTCAATAACTTGGTATTTATTAAACAACCATTAAGTCATCAAAGCCCAACTGGTATTTAAATACTTCAAACTAGGCTTAAGAATTAGCAGAATCAATTAAAATGACTTGCCCTTTAATTATAAAGTAATTCATCCGCCACACTGGAAAAAGCCTTGGGAACATTGTTTTTTCCTTCTTCTACCACCATGCAGTATCCCTACAAGGGCATAAAAGGAAACTCACTGTCTGGGATTAAGACACTAAGGTTTCAAGTCAATCTTGGGGCTATTCTAGGAAGATGACAACTGTACCAAATTAGCAGTTGTAGTTTCATAACACTATTTAAACCAAGTGGCTTACTTTGCTTAGAAGTAAAATCCCTGGTACCCTGGGAACATGAAACATTGAATAGTTAAATGGTTAGCTGACTATCCAATCAGTCCTATTCTTTCTTATAGCATAAGAGTTGACCGATTCCAAAGATTTATGGTATTCTAGTCCATATAAGATTAGAAATTCAATGACAGCTACATGTTAATACGTAGAGGAGGCATCTGAATTCCAGAACAAAAGAACTAGCAAGAAGCCAAAGAATCTAAAATTGAGTTGAAATTTCTAGAAATAATTTAGTTAAAACATTAATAACTGGGGCACCTGGGTGGCATTAAACTTCAGCTAAGGTCATGATCTTCTGGTTTGAGTTCAAGCCCCATATTGGCCTTGCTGCTGTTAGCACAGAGCTCACTTTGGATCCGCAGTTCACCTCTCTCTCTGCCCTTCCCCTGCTCATGCTCTCTTTCTCTCTCTCTCAAAAAATAAATGAAAAACATTAAAAAAATTAAAAAATAAAATAAAATATTAACAACTAATGATCCTAAGAATCATTATTTCATCATGATGGTCAACTAAGTCTTTATTTTCCCTACTGCTAATTTTAGGACCTACCATCTTAGTTTCAAGTTATGTATTTACGCACATGTCTAGCTCAACTGAAACAAAAGTGAAATTCTACTTCAAACTTATAGAGGTCGCAGATGCTTTAATAATACAGATGTGTTGGACCTGAAAATGTTTAATACTGAGATTTGCTCATTCATTTATTAACTGCTTATGGGATATCTCTTCTATGTCAGACATTGTGCTAGGAGCTGGCAGCAAAAATAATTGTTAGATACCTTTAACCTGAAATTCAAGTAAACATTTTTGTGCCACTAGGAGTAGGGGTAGGGGCTGAGATGTGGGGGAGCATCATCATGTGGAAATGTCTTCTAAAAGGCTTAAATCTCGGGGCCCCTGGGTGGCGCAGTCGGTTAAGCGTCTGACTTCAGCCAGGTCACGATCTCGCGGTCCGTGAGTTCGAGCCCCGCGTCAGGCTCTGGGCTGATGGCTCGGAGCCTGGAGCCTGTTTCCGATTCTGTGTCTCCCTCTCTCTCTCTGCCCCTTCCCCGTTCATGCTGTCTCTCTCTGTCCCAAAAATAAATAAACGTTGAAAGGTTTAAATCTCATAAGATTTAAAATATTTTAGTATTTTCTATTTTGTTAAATAAAACAAAATGATACATAAACCAGCAATAAAAGTTATTTTTCAAGTTGCATAGCATAGCTGGTGTTCTTAAGATTGATAATCCTGCTGAAGACCAGAGGAAGTTTATGAGTCTTCTTAGAACTGCAGCTCAGTGAGTAAAAAGACAGATACCTCAGGAATCTCAAACAAAAATAAACGAGTTTACAAGCTGGCCTACAAGGACTTGCCGCTTCAATAAGGCAGCCAAATGAGCAAAAGAGAGTCGAATGCTCTTTAAACTATGATATGGTTGATCAAATGGTCAAACCAGTTTTCCTTTTACAGATGACCAAATGTCTTAAGGCTTCCAAAACGGCCATCTTACTTGAAAAACAAGAACACCAAAAGAGCGATATCCAAATCTTGTCTTGTGGGTCTAAGTGCTTATCACTGTCCATGGTCTTCTAAAAGGTCCTTTCCTACTCTTCCATAATTTGTAGGCATGGCCAATTAGAGGTGATAACTAGAGGAAAGTAAAATAATATGGTATATAAAAGAATACTCAAGGGACTTCCTTCATCACCCATTTGGTGCAGAACATTACACAAGGCATGTTTTTCCTAACAGTTATATAACTATAAGTGCTCAGAAAATCATCATCAACCCAGTAAAAGCAGTGATGAATATCTACTAGAAAGAGATTCAAGTGGGTTGGTAGCATTTGGTCAGACTTGCATGTGATTCTGGATTAAGTTAAAAGCTTCTTTCCTAACTTCCTGTTCTTTCCCAAATCCAATCTTGGGTTAGTTCACAACACTTTCTCTCTGATAAAAACCTTACATCACCTTTTTATAACCTGTGGATTACTAGATCTCAAATACTCTGAGGGAAATAGGCTAAAGTCACCCTTCCCTCAGTATCTTTAGCTTTACAAAAATAATAAAATACTATTTGGTGGACTTCGGTTGCCTAAATGATACACTCTGAAGCTTCTCTCTCAACTGGTCTGCACCTCCATTACTCCAATCCTATCTATGTGCACTCTTTTGCAATACACATGTATTTCACATATATTATGCGTTTAATTATCACAGTAAGCAGATACACAAGAATGCAGGTTGCATGAGCACAGAGGTGTCTGTTTTATTCAATGTTATTGTCCCCATATTTGTAACAGGGCTTCACACACAGCAGGGACTTAATAAATATTGATTGAACAAACTAACCAAAAACTATGAGATACATGGACCAGTATAATATATATTTTTTCTGCACGAGAAAACTACAAATCAAAGGGGTTAGACTTGACCAAGATCACATAACTATGAAATGGCAGCTCCTATAACTGAACAGAGGTTTCTAAGACCCAAATCTAGCATCCTTTAAACTACTCTCCTACCTGGGGCATGCATATGTATGCATGTATGCATATGTATGCCTCTTACAATATAGAATGTCAGAGAAAATGAAACCACAGATAAGCACATCTTCTGGGAACAAGATTCACACAAAGCTAATTTAGAAAATATATATATATATATATATAAAACATCAATCATGGAGGTTTTGAGAACTTAATTTCAAAAATAAAACACAGATCTAGAAACACCTTTGATATCTGCAAAGAGCCACATGGAGCCTCCCTGAGTTCAGTGTCCATGTTTCTGCTCCTTCAGCCTTACAGGCACTTAAATGGTAGTTAGAGAAGCACTTCAGCACAAAGCCAGGACCAAGTTCCCACAGTGCCAACACACCTGGGGATTAGCATCAGCTCTGATTCCTCTGCACATCTGGAAAGGAGAAGTTGCTGTTGATCTATCAACTGCAGCTGCCTCCAACTCCTACTATCTTTTTCTCTCTCCCTGTCATTCCATGCAGGCTCAGTCTTCCTCTTCCTTTCAGTCAACAGGACCATAAACTCATCTTTCAGTGATCTAGGCAATCATTCTTCGAACAGGGGTACACGTTTGATGCAAAGCCAATACTTCCCATCACAGCTGTCAGGGAATCAATTTCCAGAGCCACAACTTCCCAATATTCTCTGGTCTAAAAATTGACTTGCCTGGCATCACAGAGAGACGTCCAACCCAGGATGAATAGAAGCTGTCCTCCACCACCTCCCCTTCCCAAAGACCCTTCACCCACTTTACAGAAACAATGCATCTTTAGATCTTTCTTAACTGCATTACCCCAGGGTGTAAAGACCTCAAGGCAACTAACAAAGCAATAAATAAAAACCCTACTGCATGTAAAGGATTGAGTCTTTAGCATTTGGGTAGCAATGCCTTTTCTAACTCAGGGAATTTCCAATTCTTTGTTTCAAGCAACCAGAAATATTCAAATATGAAAAGGCTTAAGGTCAAAAGAAATCTAAAACACTGGGTTTCAATTTATATATATATATTTTTTATAACAGAAATAATGACAGAGTGATCCATAAGACACTTTCAAACATAAAAATACATTACATTAGGATAGAATTCTGTAGCAGAAGAAAATGGGAATATAAATTTAAGGAGAAAAAGGTATAAAAATTTTAACTGTTTAAGAACTTATTCATGCATTTTAAAAAATGAAGGATACTGGGAATCACTTATAGACCTACTAGAGTTTTTTGGTTTTTTTTTAATGACGTAACAATTTAAAAGGTCAAGATTTATAATATACTGAAAGATGACATCCTTTGCAACTGTTTACACTTAAGATGAAAAGTTTCAGCAATCAGCCTAAAAATATGCTGAGGGTACAAACTTCTACAGAATCGTTCAGGAGCTACAGGAACAAAAAAGTTGGAAGAACACTGTTCTAGACTAACCACTGGAGCCTTTCCAAGGTGTAATAATTGAAGAGACAGAGAATGTTCAATTTCCCTACCAAGTTTTGAGTTAGGATGGGTTGGAGATTAGCATTTGCTCCACCCTCTTCTAGGTCAAAAACACATGTGTTGAACCTGGTTCTACAGCCAACAGTTTCCAAGATTGATGACCAGGTTAAATATCTGATCTCAGTTGTATTGCTGCTGACTGGGGTTAGCTAGCCTTTGCCTGTTGAGCATGTATCTCACCCCCTTAAGAAGAATCACTACTTTTGAGTACTTTTCTTTGTGTTTTCAGAAAAATTCATGAGGCAATACCATGAAGGCTCATTATTCTGTATTTCTCTCATCATATGATGACAAATTTCACCCCTGGGGATGCAATGTTGACTGTGTGTATCTGACTGGCATTTCATAAGTAACATGCATAATGCAAAGAACTGGAGAGTTCTTTACTGTGGAGTTAATATTTTAAGTATAGCAAATGTACTGAGGAGTGATTTCAACAGGCACATCTAAATACATAAGCCCTAACCTCAAACACCACATTTTTCCTTCTTTTTCTGATTTCATACTCTCTTCTTCCCCACTGCTCCTTTCGTCTTTTCAGCCACTCCTCTGGGAAGCAGAAAGTAGTCTAAATATGATGGATGAGGCCAGCACTTAATTCGGTGTCTACACTGTTTGAAAAATATTGACTTTCCGGTCCTCAAACTCTCAGAGAGACAGTGGGGCTATTTAGAGTAGACATTAGACCTACTCTAAACCTACTCCCATTTAGTATGAGGAGGTAAAGTTTGAGATAAAAGGTCTTTCTTTAGAGTCAGAAAGTTGGCTGAAAATCTCACTCCACACATTTACCAGGTATGTTACTCAATTTCTCTGAATCTCAGGTTCCCAAAGTCCTTAAAATGGGGTGCTGAGTATTTGAGACAATGCATCAAGCAATGAGAAATGTACAGCACGCAGTAGGCATTCAATAACCAACAGTTATAAAATTAGACATTTAATGTTCTTTAATGACTGCTTCAAATTAGCCAATAGTTCTCTCTCGGCATAAGGTCAACTAGTGGCATGTTTTTCAGTTTCTTTCTGGTCTCTTTTAAAATCAGTGATTTGGAAAATGACTACTTTTCATGGCTAAGTATAGGGTGTGTGTGTGTGTGTGTGTGTGTGTGTGTAAAACATACCTGCAGTACTAAAACTGGCAAAAGGACAGACACAGAATGAGGACTGCACAAAACTGGAGATTTCACATACAGCTTTTATAAATATGGCGGCATATCCTTAATATGTTCTGGGTGCTGCTGTGGAACATGGTTAAAAATAAGCATGGAGTCAATGATCGACTCTTTGAAAGACTATCCAAATTTAATTGGTAAGCTAACACTTTCCCCTCATCATATTCATTTTTTTAAGGATATTTAACACTGTAAGGCTGTGGGGAGAGTGGTGCTCCCCCAATTCTCATGTGTATCAAACTCAAAAAAGGATTCACATACACTTATTCAGAAAGGCAGGAATATATACTAACCTGAACAAACAGATTTATGGGTAAGGGTATTCATGATATCACAATTTGTAACAGCAGCTCATGTCCACCATTGGGGACTAGACTGTTGGGTATAGCCATCCGCTCGGAATATTATGCAGCTATTAAAAACAAAAAAAAATTTTAATAAGATGGGATTGTTAAGTGAAAAAACCAAGGTATAAAGCAGTATTTGGCTGGGATTCCAAATTTGTGTGAGTCATTGTGATTCTCAAGTGGTAATAAGCGAAAATTCACAATAAAGAATTGGAATTACAGTGATCAAAATCCATTCCACAGCTTGAAAGGGCACAGTGTTAAGACTTGCTACCCACGTCCTAATTTTAAAAAGAAGTGTGGGATGAGTACAGTGCTGATTCAGATCCTTCTTATGAATGACAGGGATAGGACAACAGATAATAAAGCTAAAAGTTAGGTCTGCAACTGACATTCAGCCTCTTTAAACTTTCAGTTTAATGAAGCTTTTGGGTGACTTTTATACCACATGCATCAATGCTCTCTGCCTAGCTAAGGGTTTTGGCAGAGTGTGCAGTGATGAGAGAAGGTCGGAAAAGATGAGGACTCCTAACCTTCCAATATACACATTTTTGCACAGTGGAAGAGGAAATGAAACTGTGAATACACACATACCCACACATACAAATTCAGACCTGCAGATATATAGTTATATAGTTAAAGCACCACTTTCCCACCCCCACTGTAAACAGGAATGCCTCAACATACCACCTGTCCTTCTTCCTGAGTTCATCTGCACTTCATTACTAGTTTGAAAACTCCTAGTTTATTCTCACCACTACCAAGACCAACCAAACAAGGATAGAAAGCATGCCATGCTTGTTTTCCAGGATTCATGAACTTTCCTGCATTGATTTCTCCCATCAGTACTTCAAATGTCTAATCTAACCCCACAGATTAAGAAACAGAATAAAAATGCCTTTGGACATTTACACATCTCACGTTACCCACTCTTGTTACTCCCTTTCTGGAGTAACCCGAACCCTTGTGATTTGAAATGACATCTTTCTGCTCAATGCTCTTCTGACTTGGCCTGTGTGACCACAGCTCTATCTGCTTGCCTGCCAGCCTGGGCCCAAGGGCTTCCCGCAGCCCTACAGCAGAGCAAGCATGTTTCTGTGAACAGTCCGAAATCACATGAAGCCCAAATCAACTGAAGTTATAGTGAAAATACAAAACAAAACACACCTGAATGGACACCTTACATGGTACAATTCAAACTGACAGGGGTCTACTTGCTTGACACTCTGCACTTGTTTGCAGAGGTCACACTGCAGAACAAACAGCTGGGGGATGTTTGGCTGGTTTCTGGTGGTCAGTTTCAGAAAATACAAGCATTTCTTAATTCTGTGCTCAGGTTCCAAATCAATATAGGTTTTGGTCACTTAATTTTTTTTGCCAGGCTGGAAATGTGCTAAGCTAATAATTAACCTTAAGCATACCATCACTTCTGCTAAAAACATTTTCTACACTCAGCCCCAAATTACTTTCAGTTCGGTTAAACAAAACAGACAAGCTGTAATAAAAGGTCTCTGAGAAATGTGATCCCTTTCGTTGGTCACCCAGGAGCTTTTCCTCTTAAATCTGCTGCTTCTTGTGGGGGTGGGAGGGGGGTGGGGGGGGTGGAGGAAGGAAGGAGAGCATCCAAAATAAAGATGCCACCCAAAGCACAATGATTTTGTAAGAAAGTTGCCTAAGATAACTCTTCAGGGTTTCCCAGGTTGAGTAATTCCTGCAGGAGGGTGGGGAGGGACAGCTCGCCTCCAAAATTACAATCTGCAGAGGTTTCCCCAATGTTGATTTTTTTTTTTTTAAGGCGTCCTTTTTAATTACACTGCAAGGGCTCTGATTTTCCCATCTCTAGCTGTTGCTGGGGGTAGCTGAGAGCAACGCGCCAGGGCTGCGGCAGCCGCTCGGGCCAACTCCAGCGCCGGGGGTGGGGGTGGGGGTGGGCGAGCAGCCCACTCCCCACCCGGTCCCACCCTCCCCAGCACACGCGCGCACACCCGTGCCGAGACTGCGGTCCGCGCCGGTCTGCCCTGTGCCGGCGGCCGGGCCGAGACTCACCGCTGTCCAGCCGCGCGATCTGGGGCAGCCGGTAAGTGCTGACCAGCAGGTCGAGCGGAACGGCCACCGAGCTCCACTTCACATCCTTGAGGCTGCAGCCCAGCGAGGGCGCCGGGTCCATCTTCCCCGCCTCCTCCTGCCCCGCGCTCCCGCCGCCGCCGCCGCCGCCGCCGCCGCCGCCGGCACCACCCGCGCCTCGGCGGCGGCCGCTGCTCGCGCTCGCGGTCTAGGGCGCGCAGGAGGCGCCGGGCACTCCGGCCGCGGGCAGCTCGGGGGCACGGCGGCTGAGGCGGCCGGGAGGGAGGGGGCCCGCGCCCGGCTCAGCTGTCGCTACGCGGCATGGCCGGGACGCCCCGCGTGCCCTCAAGCCGGGAGAGGACTCGCAGCAGCCCCGCGGCTGCGAGCGGCGGCGGCCGGGGTGGCTGCGGCGGCTCCCGCTCCGCCTCCTTCTCTGGCCCCGGGTCTGCAGCTGCGACGGCCGCCCGCTCGCCTCCTCCTCCTCTTACCCCTCCTTCCCTCCGCCTCGAGCGTGTGAGGAGGAGCCGCGGGTCTGAGAAACGCCATAGCAGCGCTCCCAGCACTGACCAACAAGGTGCGAGCAACGCCTGCGCAGCTCGGGGAGACGCCGCCTCCGCCTCCGCCTCCCCGGCGCAGCCCGCTCCGCCTTCCGCTCGGCCTCCGCCTCCCGCGGCCCGGCGGGCTCGGCTGGGCGTCAGCCTCTCGGCCGCGGCTGCCGACGCCTGCGGCTCGGCGCGCTCTGCAAGCTTTAGCTCTCGCTCCCCCGTCCGACCGCTCCGGCGCCCTGCAGCCTCGCCGGGCGCCACGGCGCGCCCGGACTCCTTCGCAGCTCAGGGCCCTTCCCGGAGCCCAGCAGGAGCGGAGCAAGCTCGGGAATCTTTCTCTCAGTCGTGGTGTCGGGCACGGTCCCCTGCTGCTCCTCACTCTGCCACCGGAGTTGCTAAGGCCACAGAAGAGACCTCTTTGGTGCTCACCTCTTGAGAATGCCACAGACAGACCAGGCGGGGAAAGGCAGGCGTGGAGCAAGAGGCCGAGCCATTCTCCCCCAACCTCACAACTCTGTAAACGGAGCTGGAAGTTAATCCTACCAGTCTAGACTTTGCTAGGCAGCCTGGAAAAGGCCGAAGCACCCAGATGGAGAAAGGTGATTATGAATGATCAGTGCCCACAGAAGGGAAGGTGCCCATTGGGTTCAGTACCTTCGTTGTATGGAGACCGTGGGGGTATGAGGCCACTGACCCCCATAAACACGCCAAGGGAAAGAGCAAACGAGGTTACGGGGCCTTCTGCGGCCAGCTGTTTTCACATGCTTTTCTCAGTCAATTCCCTTCGATCTTTAAGGTTGGGATAATTCCAGTTTTCTAGACACTCGTACCTAGACATTAGGTAGTTTGGCAAGATTACACAGCTTGCAGATGGCAGTGCTAGGATTCAGACACACAGTTTACTTCCCAGGATAAATCGTCCTGTTTCCCCCAGTATTGAGCATGGCCTGCGCGGTGCGGGACATAGCTCAGAAAGTAGAGGTGGCTGTTCAATTCCTGTTTACTTAAGCCTATCCTGACTTTTATGTGCTAATCCTTTTTTTAGCATAGTTTTACACCAGGAGAGGTGAGTGGTTGTCAGGTGGAAGGCTTGCATATCAACTCTGTTTTCCAACACATATTCCATGTTCGGTGCATGATAAAACAGACCGAGCTGCTTCTGCGTCGCCCACCCAAGAGGTCTTGAAAACATCCTGCCGCCTCTCAGTGGGCCGACTTAGGTCTGTGCCAATGAATAAACCACTCTGTTAGCAACTGAAGAAAACCCCCGGGTTTTCAGAAAACCACACCTCCTTTGTCCTCTCACTTTGAAACATTGGCAATACTTTTCACAAAAATTTTTTGCTGCAAGTTTTGACCTTTGTGTCATGCACATCATTTTTTTTTTTAAGTCTTGGAGAAAAGTGGGAAATATTTTAATATATTACCCAGAATCACAGGTCCATTAAGTTACACGATTTTGCTCATATAAAGAAGAATTTTTTAAAACCCTAAGGAGCTAGGGGCGCCTGGCTGGCTCAGTTGGTAGAGCATGTGACTCTTGATCTCTGTGTCATTAGTTCCAGCCCCACCTTGGGCATAGAGTTTACTTAGTAATGATTTTTTTTTTAATTTTTTTTTCAACATTTATTTTATTTTTGGGACAGAGAGAGACAGAGCATGAACGGGGCAGGGGCAGAGAGAGAGGGAGACACAGAACCGGAAACAGGCTCCAGGCTCTGAGCCATCAGCCCAGAGCCTGACGCGGGGCTCGAACCCACGGACCGCGAGATCGTGACCTGGCTGAAGTCGGACGCTTAACCGACTGCGCCACCCAGGCGCCCCAGTAATGATTTTTTAAAAAGAAAAAGAAAAAAAGAAGGAGCTAAGTGCCAGCTATTTTTTTTCTATCTAAATTATTTTTTAAAATACAGTATATTTTGGGGGGGTTTAGTTTTAATTCCAGTTGGTTAACATACAGCGTTATGTTAGTTTCAGGTGTACAATACAGTGATTCAACAGTTTCAAACATCACCCAGTGCTCATCATGATCTAAATAATTATTTTTGGAAATAAAGTTCAAACTCCGAAAATGACGTAGGAAACACTTAATAATGGGCAGGGTTGGGGTCCTTCACCCAGTAAGTAGATCCTTAAACCTCATATGATAGAATGAGTTTTTAAAAATCATTTTCTGCTGTTATGATATCCTCTTTAAAAGCTTCAGGGAATAGCATTACTGTAGTTCCCTCTCATGCAAGGGTTGGTGACTTAAGAACTAGAGACAAGATAAAAAGTCAAAAGATTAATGCAGTCAACTTTTTTTTAATCAATAAAGGACTTACATTAGATTTGCTCTTATTGCTGACCTAGCAGAAAAGGTTGCATTTTAATCTTAAGTATTAAAGGGAAGACACTTTAACGAGCCACAGATTCTTATGTAAGTCTCATGTCCTAAAGAATACTTACAGAAAGATCTTATTTGTGATATGGAGAGAGTTCTGGTTAAGCTGTGAGGAAGGTCAACTAAGAAAGGTAGTCTTTCATTTCAGTCTGGCTGAACTGTACTTTGTGAGGAAGTATGTTTCTTAAGATTGTTGGACCAACGCAAACCGTGTATATAAAGGCATAACAACTGGATGCAGGAGCAAAACTTACAGGGTTTTTAAAAAAGGGAGTACCCAGGAAGTTTTCTGTAAAGCAAAAGTCCATGTCCCTTGTGTCCTACTGGGTACTTTATAAAACTGAGATTTATGGGAGGCAACACATTATCATGACTAAAAATACCAACTCCAGAGCCTGATGGCATGGATATGATTAGTGCCTCTGTTTCTATGTAGGATCTTGGGCAACTTACTCTTTCCTCCACTGAAAAATGAGGATAATTGCTATAGGCTGAATGTTAGTGTCCCTCCAAAAGTCTTATGTTAAAACCTAATCCCCCAAGTGATGGTGTTTGGAGGCAGGCCTTTGGGAGGAGATTAGGGCTATGAACCAGTACGTGGCCCTCTTAAAAAAATTTTTTTTAATGTTTATTTATTTTTTAGAAAGAGAGAAAGAGTGTAAGCAGGGGAGGGGCAGAGAGAAAGAGAGAGAGAGAGAGAGAGAGAGAGAGAGAGAGAGAGAGACACCGAATCTGAAGCAGGCTCCAGGCTCTAAGCTGTCAGCACAGAGCCCGACCTGGGGCTCGAATTCACGAGCCTTGGAGCCATGAGATCATGACCTGAGCTGAAGCCGGCCGCTTAACCTACTGAACCACCCAGGCGCCCCAATAAGTGGCTCTCTTTAGACATGGAATCTTAGAGCACATTAATCTTGGACTTCCCAGCCTCAGAACTCCGAGCAATAAATTTCTGTTGCTCACAAGCCACCCAGTCTGTGGTATTCTGTGATAGAACTTGAGTAAGGTAAGACGATAATAATAGTCATTGTTTCATAGGGCGGATATGAGAATTTAACCATTTAATATCTGTTGAGCATTTAGAATAGTGCCTGACACATGGAAGTGCTATGGAAGCATCCACTGATATTATTAAAAGAAGTATTGGCTTTGAATGGGGCAAATTTTAGAGAAAAGATGAGGTGATAAATGGAGCTGTGAGGTAATGATTAGATTTGGGAAGAACAGTTTATATTAGCAAGAAGAGGAACATTCCTCAAATGGGAAACCCAGGTGGTTGCTCCCAGCTGTGAGACCTCACCCCCCAAATCTAGAGTCTCCACCATGAGCCAGCCCTGCTGCACAGCAGATCCACGCAGTGACCTTGATGACTCTTCATATTCTGATCTAATGATGTTGATAAAGCCAAGGGTGAATCAGGCACATGATACTGTAGAACTCATATGAGGGATGCTTCACAGCTTCCGAACTGTGAAACTACTATTTATACACACATAACTTGTTAATTCCCTGCATTATCAGCTTTGAAAAATAAAAATATTGCATGTTGGGTTTCCTCATATCAGCGTGTCCTGGGGCACATAATATGCTAGCAGTCAATTGTGATATCAAAGTTCACAGCCCCAGTGGTTTCTAGGTCTCTAAACTCTTTTCCCTTTCAATTAATTTCCACGCCATTGCCAGAGTTGACTTAAAAGTTACTCCCTGACTAAAACCTTGTATGGTATCTGTATTCTCACTGTCTGTGGAATATAATGTAAAGCCTTCTGCATGGTATAAAATGTTCTTCCCGGGGTGCCTGGGTGGCTCATTCGGTTAAGAGTCCGATTCTTGATTTTGGCTCAGGTCATGACCTCATGGTTTGTGGGTTCGAGCCCCACATTGGGGTCTGCACTGACCACGCGGAGCCTGCTTGGGATTTTCTCTCCACTCTCTGCCCCTCCCCTCTTCATGCTGTCTTGTCTTTCTCAAAATAAATACATAAACTTTAATTTTAAAAAAGTCCCTCCCTTATGTGACTGAGTCTGCCTCCCCAGCCTCATTTTGGTTAACTACCTTCCGACAGCCTGGAATCTAGTAGCAGTATCTTTCTGTAATTACCCAAAGGTACCATGCTAATATACAGCCACGAAGAAGTCGTTCTGTCAGTGTGGTACCCCTTTCTCTCTTTCTCTTCCATGAAACTCCTATTCCATCTCCAACTACAGTAGTTCTCCCTTCATCTGCGGTTTTGCTTTCTATGGTTTCAGTAACCTGGTTAACTGCAGTCCAGAAGCAGATGATCCTTCTTCTGACCAAAGGTCAGAGGTCACAAGTAGCCTGTCTCAGTTCCTGCCTCTCTCACCTCACTTCATCTCATGCGGCCATTTTATCGTCTCCTGTCATCACAAGAAGAAGCGTGAGTACAGTACAATAAGATATTCTGAAACAGAGAGACCACATTTACATAACTTATTACAGTACATTGTTATACTTGTTCTATTTTATTGTTATTATTGCTAATCTCTTACTGTGCCTAATTTATAAACTAAACTTTGTCATAGGTGTGTACATACAGGAAAAAAAAATAGTAGAGCTAGGGTTCAGCGCTGTCCACAGTTTCAGACATCCCCTGGGAATCATGGAAATATCCTCTGTGGATAAGAAGAGAATATCATACTTGTATTTCGTGAAATGCTGTGTCTCCTCCTGCAAAATGCTGACCACTTCTTCTCCTGTATTCCCATTGTACCTGGCAATTCCCCCTTTTTAACTGTGTTAATTACACTGTGATTTATTATCTGTTGTTATGTGCGCTTTCCCTGCTAGACAGCAATTAACTGTGGCCACTGAAAGTGTATTTTAGTCACCTCTGTTTCTCCAGCTCCTGTCACCATGCCTGGCCCATGGAAAGTGCTCAATTAATGTTTGTCAGGTTGAGTAACAAGCTGAGTCATGAGTCGTCCTCTGGCTCTAGATTATTTCATAGGTCACTCCATCTCTGAATTATAAACAATTATTATTTATCAAGTCCAGAAAACAACAACATTTCCTATCAGTTTGGATCCGAATTTTTTTCATTCACCTGAAAATTTAAATTTCTTTGAAATTTCTTTGAAATCAAGATCTGCACTTTTGCCACTGAACTGGGAAGGTACCTCTAGACTATCATTTACTAAAACTGTTAGTGTATTGTGAGCTTATTGTTTGTTAATTTGTGGTCTCCCTTACTAGGATTTTACCCTCAGAGGTGCTTGCTTTATTATCTTTGCATCCCTAGCACCTGGCATATAGAAGGCACGATCTCTCAATAGATGTTGGATAGATAGAGAGAGAGAGATGATAGATATAAACAGATAAATTGGTCTTTCTTTTATCTATCTATCTTATTGAGAAAATGGATAAATGAAATCCCATAAACATATCTGGGGCCCCTGGGTGGCTCAGTTGGTTGAGCGTCCAACTTTGGCTCAGGTCATGATCTTGTAGTTCATGAGTTTGAACCCCACATTGGGCTTGCTGCTGTCAGCCTGTCAGTGCAGAGCCCGCTTCAGATCCTCTGTCCACCGCTCTCTGCCCCTCACCCACTACTGTCTCTCTCTCTCTCTCAAAGTATAAATAAAACATTTTAAAAAAGCGTATCCTATATGGGTATTTTTAGGAAGGATTCAAAAACATATTAGGAAATTTACTTTGTCATCTTTTCCTTTCTTGCTTTTGATATAGGGTCTGACCTTCTTTAATAGATAAATAATACAGACATTACAGTGCCAAAATAGGAACATTAAGGAGAAGTATTCTATATTAAGAAAAAATATCCCTAGTTACAAATTGGGTATTGTGGGGCACGTTTGTTTTTCAAAACAATACACAACATGTTGTATCCCCGTTAAAATTTTTTTTTTAACATTTATTTATTATTGAGAGACAGAGAGAGACAGAGCATGAGCACGGGAGGGGCTAAGAGAGAGGGAGACACAGAATCCGAAGCAGGCTCCAGGCTCCAAGCTGTCAGCACAGAGCCCGACATGGGCTGACTTGAGCTGAAATCAGACGCTTAACCGACTGAGCCACCCAGGTGCCCCTGTTGGATCCACATTTAAACGTACATATCACATTGTGACCCAGTACACACATACATATATAACTGAAACAAAAATTTTATAAAATAATACTTTTTTGTGTAATTCTAATGTGTACTGCATCCCGATCTTGTAATCTATTATTTTACATTTAGTTTTTTAATATTAGTCATGACCCACTAATTTTGTAGGTCTATAACATGACCTATAGTGTTAAAAACACTATTTTAAGTAATATTGTTTTAATTTTTAAAATGTTCTATTTATTTTTGAGAGAGAGAGCACAAGCGGGGGAGGGTCAGAGAAAGAAAGGGTCTGAGGATCCAAGGCAGGCTCTGCGCTGATAGCAGTGAAGCCGATGCGGGGCTCAAACACATGAACCGTGAGATCATGACCTGAGCTGAAGTTGGATGCTCAACCAACGGAGCCACCCACCTGCCCCCAAAACCACTGTTTTGTACATTAAGTATTTATAGTTCATCAAAACAGGGAATATTATGACTGAAATAGTAGGAACTTATGAAATTCAAGAATAATCTGAAATGAAAAAGGCAAATTATTGAAGTTACCAAAGTTATCATGGATATGTGTGCATATGTATGTAGCTTTATCGGTTAGAAGTTTGGGTTTATGAAGCATCTAAGTCTTTGTAAATGGTGTTTTTCCTCTCAACCAAGCACAAGACCTCAGTTTGAGACGCTGCTGGTAATGAGTAGTGGTCCTGGGTCTGGTGTAGTTTTGTAAATTATGAGCGAGGCTTTCCAAAGGAGTGGTCAAGTGATTCATAGGTTAGCTATACAATTCTGCAGTTTCAAGAAACCCTTTACTAAAGTAAAGCACGGTTACTAACTAATCACTAATTATTCATTTCAAATACATTAATAAATTATTTTTAATGATACATTTAAAGAATTGTTTAAAGAAATAGGTAGCTTAATTGGCTATTATCACTTACGAAGTAGACAAGCTAAGGTTCTTTTACCTAGTAGAGTCTATAGTTCATGACATAATTTAGATTTTTCTCAGTAAACTTATATGATGTGACAAAGCACAGGTAGAAAAACTTTCATTTTATTTGTGCCAAAATAATAATTAATATTATTAAATATTTCTTAGTGCCAAAATCTTAGCAGGGTATGTAAAAGTTTATTGATGACATTCTGGTGATTTGAAGCTTCAAATGAGGTTTTTTAGAAAATTTTTGTAATGTTTATTTTTGAGAGGGAGACAGAATGTGAGCATGGGAGGAGTAGAGAAAGGGAGACACAGAATCTGAAGGAGGCTCCAGGCTCTGAGTACAGAACCCATGAACTGTGAGATCATGACCTGAGCTGAAGCCAGATGCTTACCTGACTGAGCCATCCAGGCGCCCTTAGTTTTAATGTCAGAGGCAGTTATAGATAGCTTCCATTTTTAAGGCTTTTTCAAGAAAGATAATGAGATTTTAGATTCCTACTGACAAATCCTCTAAAGAAAAGCCATCATATAGGTTTCTACCCCTCTTTTGTAGTAAGCAGTGAAAAAAAGACAGGAAGATTGTGGTTATACTACACACCTCTCCTGCAACCTGATCCAAACTGCACACACTTTTCCACTTTGATCGTTATTATTCAGGTTCCTGGTCTATGAAGACTAGAACATGTCACTTTAACTTACTTAGAATTGCTTAAGATCAGGGCGCCTGGGTGGCTCAGTCAGTTAAGCATTCAACTCTTGATTTTGGCTCAGGTCATGATCTCCCAGTTTGTGAGTTCAAGCCTCGAGTCAGGCTCTGCACTGACAGTGCAGAGCCTGCTTGGGATTCTTTTTCTCTCTCCCTCCTCTCTACAGATTCCTGTTCGTGCTCTGTCCCTCTCTCTCTCTCAAAATAAATAAACCTAAAATAAAGTATGAATCTTTTTAAAAGTTATTTTTTACATACTGCCAATTTACTTTCCAGAAATGTATAAATTTTCTCTTCTGTCGCTTCAAAACTAAAGATACTATGTTATCTTTTCATTTTACATAATTAGGCAAAAGCTTTAAAAATACTTGAACAAGTAATAAGTGACAAAAATTGAGTGTTGTTAGTAATTAGTCCATATGAGCCTATGCATGAAGAAGATGCATGAACCTGGATAACATATTCTTCCTAAATTTAGTAAGAACACCTATTAAAAGAAGAATAAGAACAAATTTTGGAGATATTTGGGGAGGCCAAATTTAATAAGAAAATTCTCAGACAAAGGACTGGAGTCCAGTAGGAGGCCATTGAATGTCAAGACATGAAATGTAAGAGGGAGCACCTGGGTGGCTCAGTCAGTTGAGTGTCCAGCTGTTGATTTTGGCTCAGGTCATGATCCCCTGGTTTGTGAGTTCCAGCTCCATCCACATTGGGTTCTGTGCTGACAGTGTGGAACCTGCTTGGCGTTCTCTTCTCCCTTTCTGTCTACCCCTCCCCTGCTGGCTCTCTCTCTCTCTCTCTCTCTCTCTCTCTCTCTCTCTCTCCCTGTCTCTCAAATTAAATAGACATTAAAAAAAAAAGAAATAGTAAGAGAATATTTATGTGTATCGTTATCTATTAAAAATTTATATGCACTTTGATTAAAATGCTATATAAAGATTATGCTTCTGTTCCAGCATAATCACTTATAGATTAACATTTAGATCTACATTTATAGATTAACAATATAGAAAGATAAAACACATATAGCTTCAGTTGATTTACCCTCAGAATCCTATGACATTTAAATAAATGCTAGGGAGTCCTAGAGAAGGGAAAGACCAAGTTCCACGTTGCTCTACACTATCAAGCTAAAGTAGTGAAAGAAGGTACCATTAGAATGATTATGAAAACTCTAGGTGTCATCAGAGGTTCTGACTGTGTACTTGTAAAAAGTATCTCTGCTTTCCTTCTCTAACTCCCATCCACATTCTATTTTGAGATACATTTTTTTTTAATTTTTAAAAACATTTTTAAATTATTTTAGAGAGAGAGAGAGAGACAGAGCACAAGCAAGGGAGGGACAAAGAGAGGGAGATACAGAATTTGAAGCAGGGTCTAGGCTCTAAGCTTTCAGCACAGAGCCCAACGTGGGGCTCAAACTCACAAACCATGAGATCGTGACCTGAGCTGAAGTCGGAGGCCTAACCGGCCGAGTCACCCAAGCACCCCTATTTTGAGATACATTTATCTTGTACTATTGTTTATCTCAGATGATTAAAATATCTTTATTGTTTTCACTACTTCTTCTGCAGCAACAACTTGAATTCCTATGTACTATTTTCCAAATATTTTATCCCTTTATATCATCTATGCTCTGTACTTTCTTTTTCCTTCCCTGTTACATACTTTATAGTCACACTGGAACTAGTACCATCAGTCTTTTCCAAGGACACAAGTCATTTATTACATTTGTTTTTGAATTCATAAAAATGGGAATGAATCACTATGGAGAAAGAGAAGGAAAAGGAGGACAGCAAAGTAGGCAATATTAATATAAACTTGGCTTATTACATACTTTATTGTTATAAATGCTTTAAATTTACCATTTAAAAAGAGAGTAAAGATACCATTTTGAAAATAATGACTATGTTCCACTTTATCCATTATGTGTCTAATTTATCAGGAGTTTAGGGACACCTGGCTGACTCAGTCAGTAGAGCATATGACTCTTGATCTCCCAGTCCTGAGTTCAAGCCCCACGTTGTGGGTAGAGTTTACTTAAAAAAAAAAAAAAAAAGAGAGAGAGAGAGATTAGCAGGAGAAAAAGAAAATATTTATAATAACTGTTGGAAGAGAAGCCATATCTATCCCATTGTTGATATGTTTATCATAGTAACTAATGTCCTTTCAGTAGAGCACCATACTGTAGTCTGTCCATTTCTCCATTCATTAAAATTTTAAATGTACTTTGATTAAATTTCTATATCAATATTCATAGCTTATCTCCAACTCTTCATTCGTCCATCCACTCATCTATCTATCCATTCATTCAATAAATATTTATTGAATACTTATGTGCCAGATACTACTCAAGCCAATAGGAATGGAAGGATGAGTTCTTGCTCTCAAGTGTCTTAATCTAGTAGGTGAGCCAGAAGCACAGTAAATACATGTAATTACAATCTAGTGTGTTAAGGTTAGAGGTATGTAGTGGTATTTTGAGAGTGTAAGCAGAATCCTCTTACTTGGGAAGGAATTGGATGAAAATACCATGGACTTCTTTGAAGAGATGACTAACTAAAGAAACATGCAATGAAACAAATTTGCTAACTCAAGACAGAACATGAAAAGAGGACTAGGAAGTGAACACTAGGAAAAAGGAACAGTGTGAGAAACAGCTTGGCTTGGAGATGAGAAGAAGCATATTATATGGGAAGAACTTAATCAGATTGGTTTTGCTGTATCTTGAGATTTCAAGTAGGAAGTGGCCAAGATGAGGCTGGAGAGTTAGACAAGATTTAGATCATAGAGAGATTTGTCTGTCCTATGAGGAAACTTGAACTTTATCTTAAAGGACCTATAACTGATCTGTGGTGTTAGTGGTGGGAGCTACTGAGGCAGGAGGGTCATAAGCAGGGAGTTTGTTAGTCAAGTTTGAATTTTGAAAAGAAAGTTTGAAGAGAAAGAGTATACAAGCTAAATTTGAAGAGGTTAAAACTGAACAATCAGAAGCAAAGTAGGAAGCAGTAGAAGTTGGTCATAGATGACCAAGGGTTGAACCAGGATAATGTATTCCCAGAGATGGAAATAAGGGAACAGATAGAAGATATTTATTAGGGAGGTAAAATTCTATTAAATTTTATTAAGGAGGTAATAAACTTATTAAGAGTTTCTTAATTCACTTCATGGGGTGAAGGAACTCTCCCAAAGTCATGATGATTCCATTGGACCAAGCTGATCTGTGTGGAATCCAGTTTAAGTAGGCATATGGTTAGTGCACAGGGACAATTAGGAGGAACCAAGAAGAACGTTGAAATAATAATAGTATTGAACTATCAAGTCAACCAGTAATAGAGTAGAGATAAAGAAGTCACTCTGAAGGGACAGGACAGCTCCCAGTTCATAGTGTTTATAGACAATATCTACACTTAATGGGCTGCAGCAGCATAGTGTATTTCAGGCTGATACTATTAAACTAACTTTCTTTGCTCTGATGACGTGGATAACTTAGCAATGAGATTTTTTGCAAATTTCTTGCCTGAGGCTCTGGGAATGATTCTTCCATTAACAGTTATGGGGAGGAAGAGAAAACTGAGTATGTTAGGGAAAGAGAGAATGGGTTTAGTTTTGGACACCTTAAATTTGAGTCACCTGTAAAATACCCAGTTGTGAAGTAAGCAATTAGAAACAGGGAGATGGAGCTTGGAAAGAAATTAGAGACAGACATGCATATTTGATAGCTGAACTCATATGAATGGATAAAATTTCTCAAGAAAGAACATACATTGCAAAGAGAAGTGGGACAATGACACTCCACTGGAGTGTTTGGGTGACTCCAAACAGAGGAGGAATCAGTAGAAGATATTGAGAAAGAATGGTCGGAGAAATAGGAATAGTAGGATAATTTATGCTTTCTTTTCCTAGATGAGTTTCTTCTCTTAACTTCCTACATGAAACTCTCTCTTGGACAGAATTAGTTTTGTTCTTTTTTATAGTATTTTGAGTAACTATTACCATAATGATAACCTAGTATGGTTATCTGTGTGCTTTTCTTTTCTTTTTTTTTTAATTTTTTAATGTTTATTTTTGAGAGAGAGGTGGGTGGGGGAAGGGGCAGAGAGAGAGAGGGAGACACAGAATCTGAAACAGGCTCCAGGCTCTGAGCTGTCAGCACAGAGGCAGACATGGGTCTCGAACTCAGGAACGCGAGATCGAAGTTGGACGCCTAACCAACTGAGCCACCTAGGCACCCCTGTGTGCTTTTCTTAAATGTTTATTAAATAGTAAATTTCTTGATGGCTTTGTCAAGAAGTGTGATGTTCTAAGAATTTACCTATTTGCAGGCTAACAAGTTAGCCTGCCACTGTTTCATGGGTGTTGCAATAGACAGGAGATTCCTGGTTCAGAGACAAAGAATTACTCTTAGTATATCAGGCAGCATGAACATCAGTTCTCCTTGTCCTAAGTCCCATGCAGTGACTCAGAGTGGCCCAGGTAGATGCTGCACACAGAGTGTGTTTATGTTATAGCAAAGAAACCCCGACATTAGGAAAGCAAATCTTTGACAAGCAAACCTGACCTTCCTATTACCCAGAGAGAGATGTCCTTTTATTTATTTATTTTTTAAATTATTACATTAGACATTACAGAAACTGCCTTCTGCTCTAAAGGGAGACATTACTTTTACCTTCTAAGGCTGTTCACTATAGAAATATCCTTGAAAAGCTGATCCAAAACAAAATCTGTCAATGCCTCTGCTCGCAAGATGTGTGGAAACGTCGGAGAACCCAAGGAGATTTGTATCCCTATAGGCACACTTAATGTCTTGTATATTTGTATATACCCCTTGCATCTCCCAAGTTAGTGCCTTGCATATGACAGGTGCTAATAAATATTTGTTGAAATAATGATTTAGAAATAACATCAACAATAGAAATAGTTTACAAGATGTTTCCCCAGAATTATTTACAATAGGCCAGTACAAAGATTGCTTTTAACTTCTGCCATATGCTATTTAGATAAGCAGTGCATTTATAACTGTAATGTTCTTGAGAATGACAATGCTTCCTATAATCTAAAACAGAGCTTAGACGATAATAATAGAGAAACAAAGATTTGTTAAATAAACTGAAATATGTGGGGGATGCCACAGATGCAAGTGATGCAGAATTCATAGTAGGTTGTTTGTCCTTCTTTGGCTTTGCTGCTACTCCTTGGTAACAGTGCTTGCAGTTTTTATGCTCTCCAAACCATCTGAAGAAAGGAAGGTGAAAACACCAATTCCTGCTAAATGTTAGTGACTTAATAGATTACTTCTAAACAAAGCTTTTGCTTTTTCTTTTCTTTCTTTCTTTCTTTCTTTCTTTCTTTCTTTCTTTCTTTCTTTTTTTTTACCTTGAGAGCAGTCTGGATGTTCAGGATATGATGAAATGAACTTTCTCATATCTCGTTGGTGGAAATGTAAATTGGTCTTTATTTATGTATTTGGCTATTTTCAATGAGGCTTTATTATTATTATTATTATTATTATTATTATTATTATTAATGTTTATTTACTTATTTTTTTAATTTTAAAAAATTTTATTTAATTATTTTGAGAGAGAGAGCACAAGTGAGGGAGGAGCAAAGAGAGAGAGGGAGAGAGAGAAAGAATCCCAAGCAGGCTCCACACGGTCAGTGCAGAACCCGATGTGGGGCTCGAACCCATGAACTGTGAGATTATGACCTGAGCCGACGTAGGATGCCCAACCTACTGAGCCACCCAGGTGCCCCTAATGTTCATTTATTTTTGAGAGAGAGAGAGAGAGAGAGAGAGAGAGAGAGAGAGAGAGAGAGACAGTGTGAATGGAGGAGGGGCAGAGAGAGAGGGAGACAGAATCCAAAGCAGTCTCCAGTGTCCATGCTGTCAGCACAGAGCCCAATGCAGGGCTCAAACCCACAAACTGTGAGATCATGACCTGAGCCGAAGTCAGAAGCTTAACTGACTGAGCCACCCAGGCGTCCCTCAATGAGGGTTTAAATGCCTACCCAGCAATTTAATTTTTGGAAAACTGCCCTAATAAAATTAACTACAGAAAAGTTTTTTTTGCACAAATATATCAAATCCAAAGCTGTATTTGTAATCGCATAAAATTTGAAGATTTTTATTCATCTTAAGAAGGGGTTCTACCCTGAAATAGTGAATCTCTGTTTAGAGCATGGGAAGACACTGCCAAGTTTTCCTCCTTGGAGATCTTAAGAAGAATAAATTATCACCATTCCTAGACAATTTAAATATTGGTGCCATGTGTCTTTCCCAAGATCTTTTCCATTTCATTTAGTCCAGGTTATACAATCTATCTCTCTCTATAATGGAAGATAATGCAGTTTTCAATTGCTTCTCATATTTGAGGGTTGATCTTTACAGTGATACTCAGCTAGAAGGAAGGAATTGAACTCTCTGGGGATGCATATTCAATATTAAACATTTAACCTTTCTAATGGTGGGGGGAAAGTATTGACTTCAAAATTGTTGCAGAGTCTAGAAAGTTGCTTTTTAAACTTTGTTTTAATATAGAATCATCCTGGGATGCCTGGCTGGCTCAGCTGGTAGGGGATACCACTCTTGATCTCAGGTCTCACATCAGGGGTAGAATTTACTCAAAAAATATGGAATCATCCACTATTATTTGTATTTACTCAAAGACATTAAGGAAATCAAATGAGATCTTAGCAACTTATGTTCTATTATTCTGCCCAAAAAAAGTGTCACCAATTCAGATCAAGTCAGGAAACAGGAGGCAGAGGACAAGAATACTTACCTAGGGCTTATTTCATGTAAAAATATAAAATTCTCATGAAGTCTATTTAGTCCTTTCAGGAGTTTGTTAAATTAAGTGTTGCTACTAGGTTTGCGCAATGTCAAAAAGCAAATCCCACATCTGGAGGGAAGATGGAAGTAATTTAATAAAGCATTTGACCTTTTCGTATTAGTCATAATTCCATCCAAAAAAAAGGAATTAATAGAGTTCTTTTTATTAGTAAGTCTCATCGATGCCAAGATATTCATCGGTATATTTAACTTGCTATTATTTAAAGTATCCACTGTTGGGTCTCATTGATATACATGTGAGATTTGGTGTCTTTGATTTTCAGGGAACACCCCCCCTCCCCAGTGAGCAATTTATACCACCTTTCTCAGGATTTTTATAAAAAGATTTTTATTTTTAAGTAATTTTGACACCCAACATGAGGCTTAAAGTCACAAGTCTGAGATCAAGGGTCACATGCTCCACCAACTGAGCCAGCCAGGAGCCCTTACACCACCTTTCTCAGGATTAAAAAAAACACGAAAGTTTGTACAGTTGGCCAATATGGGCTTTTCTTTACATTTCTGTGGTCAATCTATAAAGTGAAAAGACAGGATTATTATCTTCTGGGTTAAATCCATCTCAGGCTCTCTAGGAAGTGAAGAGGGGAATGTCCCATTACTTTTCTGACAAAAGTGATAGAGAAGGTAAAAGATAGGGTAGGAACTGAGAGAAAACATGGAAATGGGAACATGGAAAATGAAGGTAAATGTGGAACAAAGGAGATGGAGAACTGTGGGGTGCTGAGGAAAAAGCCTCCTGGAGATGACAGAGCTATGGTATTGGAAAAGAACCGTGTAACTGGGGGTGGTGGGGACAATAAAGAATAAGTAGAAACCCTTGAGGGAAATGATGAGGAAGGGGGGTTTATGGGAGGGTGGGGGAGAAAGAGGAGAAGGGAAATCATGAGATAAAATCAAATTTGTGCCAGTAAGTTTTCTTTTCCTGGCATGGAAGGTATAGTAATGCAAAATTTCCTACATCCTGAAAAATCCATTATTGGTTTGTGAGACCCCCTGCCTAATTTATTTCAATCACCTGTAATATGTACCAGTGGGAATATTGCTTCAAACATATAGAGAAGCTAATTTAAGCCAACAAACATTCCATTTTAATTACTCAAGTACAAACATTCCACATTTTCCCCTTGATTATCAAATGGATGTGTTTACTGGTCCAAGAACATGGGCTATATTATACACCACCTGACAATACTGAGAAAGGTTGGGTTAGTATTTCATTACGAAACATTATTGAGATTTTCTTGGATTAATGTAAAAGTCATTTTAAAAATAGTTGTTCTTCTTTCTTTTTAACATAGTGAAATTCTAGAAATGCAATTTATTTAAGGTTTGATAAAGTAACATGAACAGCCACCATTTTGATACTCTTTAGCCTAAGTAGTCCTTTTGTATGCAAGTAATATTCCTACCCATCCATCCACACCACTTACCTTTGGATCTCCATTATGCTCTAAAGAGACACCATGTTATTGCCTTAAAATAGTTATAAAAAGCAACCTTTTTATACTAGCTTAAGGATAGAGCCCTCACTCTCATTTTTTGCTTTGTTTTATGTTTTAGCATAGATTCAAGAAAGGAATAAAAGATAGCTGGCAATTAACATAGTAAAGTTATTGCCCTTAAGTATATTTATATAGCTATTAAGTACCTTACTCTATAAATGCAGTGTAAAGTAACTTTAATTCTCACCATGAACAATTTATGACCATTGTAGAAGTATGGGAATTTTAGTTGAAGTGCTTGCAAAGAATTATTTAGTACTAGATTTTGTCATATTTTAAATGACTTGCTTCCAGTTGGGTAGAAGACAAATCCCCATTTATCATAGAAGAGAAACCTGTTTCTCAGGGGCTCTGGGGAGAGAGTATCTTCTACCTTTCTCACCTACAAGGCTGAGTTGGGTGAGGGTTGAGCTGGGTAGCTGCAGGCTGTGGGTGGGTGTGGTTCAGAGAGCAGACTGGGTGGAAGCAGAATCAATGGCAGTGATCCCAGGGGAATTTGCTTGCGTTTTGCCTTGAGTAGGGTGTGTTAAGAGAAAGAGTTTATCCCTTGGATGGTGTCTTGGTAGTTGAAGTGAAAGATACATGTGATCATTTACTCATCATGATCCGAAATTACTTCCCACCTAAGGTAGCTTTGTGCCTTTCAGGTCCACCTCTTTTTGGTACCTTATAGAGCTGGGTATTCTGGCTAAGCCTCCCTCAAAAGGTTTGTGGCAGTGACTCGAAGAAAGGAGGCAAAATGTCCTTAGGAATTTCCTGAGAAACCTGAAGAAGATTTGATGTTTTTCAGATATTCAGGTGAGGGTGAGATATATTGATATTTGTATAACTTCATGGGTACGTAAGCTGATAAGCCTGGGACCTCTGTGTTAGCGCTATGCGGTGGGAGAGGAGAAAGATAGGAGAGGAAATGTCAAAGGAACAAAAGATTAAATGATTGAACTGGTTTTTTATTTTTAAATTTTTATTATGAAGTGTTTCAAATAATATAAGCATATGGAGAATAATATAATGACTAACTGTATATCTACAACCCAGTGTTAACAAATATTAACTTTTGCTTTATTTACTTCAGATGTATTTAAAGAAAAAATATTACAGAGACAAAGCCTCCCTCCCTGTTCCCATTTACAATCCCTTGTTCCCTCTTTTTCTTGTGGTGATCTTTACCCTGTTTGGGATTTCTCTTATCCCCATTAATGTTTCCATATTTTTACTACATGGGTATATGACCGTAAATTATATCATCCTGCTTTGCATGTTTTAAACATTTATATAAGTGACACATTTACACATATTCTGCAACTTCCTTTTTTGACTAACCATGTTTAAAAAACATTTTTAAAAAATGTTTATTTATTAAAAAAAAAAAGGGGGCGCCTGGGTGGCTCAGTCGGTTAAGTGGCCGACTTCGGCTCAGGTCATGATCTCATGGTCCGTGAGTTCGAGCCCCGCGTCCGGCTCTGTGCGGACAGCTCAGAGCCTGGAGCCTGTTTCAGATTCTGTGTCTCCCTCTCTCTGACCCTCCCCGTTCATGCTCTGTCTCTCTCTGTCTCAAAAATAAATAAACGTTAAAAAAAAATTTTTAAAAATGTTTATTTATTTTTGAGAGAGACAGAGCACAAGCAGGGAAAGGGTGGGGGCGGGGGAGACGGAATCCAAAGCAGGCTCCAGTCTCCGAGCTGACAGCAGAGAGCCCGATGCGGGGCTCAGACTCACAAATTATGAGATCATGAACTGACTGAACCTCCCAGGTGCCCTTGCTAACCATGTTTTTAATATTTACCCATGCTAATCATTAATCTCTAATCTTCTAATTATTATATATTTCATTGCGTGAATAGTCCAGAATTCTCCACTGATAGACACTTTAGGTTGTTTCACATTTTATGGTAACCATTATTTTTTGTCTCCTTATATTAAATATATATTCTATCTAAACTTTTGTCCTCTTTTTGATTGCTAACATAGGTCAGTCATATCTTTCTCTTTTGTTCTTGATAAATCTTGCTAAAGAGTTATGGATCTGAGTTGCTGATGTTGTTTGAGAGAGCTAGTTTCTTTGGTTTGGTTGAATTATTTTTAAAAATTTTCTTTTTTATTAATTTCTGATTTTTGCTTTACCTTTTACTCCCTTCAGGTTTACTCTGTTCTTCTTCTAATCTCTTGAGTTGATTTCTTTTTTTTTTTAATGTTTATTTATTTTTGAGAGAGAGAGAGAGAGAGAGAGAGAGAGGAAGGGGCAGAGAGAGGAAGAAGTTGAAGCAGGCTCCAGGATCCGAGCTGTCAGCACGGATCCTGACGCAGGGCTCAGACTCACGAACCATAAGATCATGACTTGAGCCAAAGTCAGACACTTAACCAACTGAGCCACCCAGGCACCCCCTCTTGAGTTGATTTCTTAACTCATGTGTTTTCAATCCTTTTTGTTTTTGTGGGTTTTTTAAAAATGTATTTTTGATAGAGAAAGCGTGAGTGGGGAAGGGGCAGAGAGAGGGAGAGAGAGAGAATTCCAAGCAGGCTCCACACTATCAGTGCAGAACCCGATGTGGGGCTTGAACCCACAAATCATGAGATCATGACCTGAATGGAAACTGACTGAGCCACCCAGGTGCCCCTCAATGCTTTTTTTTTTTTAATGAATATATATATATATAGGCTTGAAATTTCACACTAAGATCAAGTTTGGCTTCATCCCACACATTTTAACATATAGTACTTAATTACATTTAGGTC
Source organism: Prionailurus bengalensis (assembly GCF_016509475.1). Classification (NCBI taxonomy): domain Eukaryota; kingdom Metazoa; phylum Chordata; class Mammalia; order Carnivora; family Felidae; genus Prionailurus; species Prionailurus bengalensis. The sequence continues at coordinate 54,021,732 of NC_057356.1, forward strand.
TAAATATTTTGTAAATTCTATTTTGAGTCTCTAACTGATGGCTTATAAGGAATATATTTAAAACATTATAAATATCTGTAGCTTGTTTTTATTTTTTTTAAGGTTTTATTTTTTTTTTAATTTTTTAAAGCATTTTCTACCCCCAACATGGGGCTCGAACTCACAACCCCAAGATCAAGAGTCACATGCTCTACCAACTGAGCCAGTCAGCTGCCCCAAGGAACTTTCAATTATTTGATTTCTTTTGATAACTTTTTCAATTTTGATTTCTAACTTTGTTGCTTTGTAGTGAGGAAATGTGTTCAGTACATAATTCTTCAAAATTTATTGGACTTCTTTTGTGTCCTACTTGCAATCAATGCATGTGAATGTTTCATGTATACTTGAAAATGTATATATATATTTTTTTAATGTATATTTATTTAGAGAGAGAGAGAGAGCAGGGGAGGGGCACAGAGAGAGGGAAAGAGAGAGAATCCCAAGCAGGCTCCACACTGTCAGCACAGAGCCTAATACAGTGCTCTATCCCACAAACCCTGAGATCATGACCTGAGCTGAAATCAAGAGTCCGACACTTAACTGACTGAGTTACCCAGGTGCCTCCAAAATGTACATATTCTATTTGTTCGGTAGAGAGTATTACACCCATTCATTTGTGCAAGCTTGTTAATTCAACATTGAAATATTTTCTATCCTACTCACTTTTTTTTTGTTTGATAAGACTTTCTTTTTATTCTATTTTGTTTATTAAAATTTTTTTTAATGTTTATTTATTTTTGAGACAGAGAGAGAGAGAAAGACAGAGCATGAACAGGGGAGAGGGAGACAACAGAATCTGAAGCAGGCTCCAGGCTCTGAACTATCAGCACAGAGCCCGATGCTGGGCTCCAACAAATTGTGAGATCATGACCTGAGCCAAAGTCAGATGCTTAACCAACTGAGCCACCCAGGTGCCCCTGTTTGATAAGACTTTCTGATAGAGATTTGTTAAAATTGCATACTATGATTTTCTACTTGCAACTTCATGTTTTTGTTTTTGTTTTGTTGTTAGGCTCATAAAAGTTTATGATTGTCATATCTCTTTGGTGGCTTGTTCCTTTTACTATCCTGTTGCCCATCTTTATCTATCTTACTCTCTATTTTCTCTGATATTTATATCCTTCACCAGATTTCTTTTCAGCAGTATTTGGCTAATATATCTTTTCCATTACTTTCTTTATATATTTCTGTGCTATCATGTTTTAGGGGTATCTCTTAATAACAATGTATAGCTGGATTTTCAGAAAATACAATCCGATCTGTGAAACAGGAGAGTTGTCTTATTGTGGAAAAGTGCTAGGTTTACTTAAGGCATTCCAATTTGTTCATTGCTTTAATCTCCTTTGTCTCTTTGGTATAAAATTTCTTAGTGAGAAATACAAGATGCCTCTGTCCAACAGTTCCAAGGAAACAGAGAACTAAGTTTATACAGTAGTATATCAGGATGCCCAAAGCAGGCAATAAATCCAACACTTAATTTGGTTTTCTTGTGTGCCTGCGGAAATTAGGAGAGAAACGATTCTGCAGGTACACTAGAAGAACAATTTAATAAATTCTACTTTGCTATTATTTTCCCCTTTAGTTTTCATAGATGATAAATCTTGGGAAGGAATTTTGCCATAATCTACACAGATAGATGATTTCATACCCTTACTAATTTGTAAACTCTTCAAAGGCAGATGTATCTTATACATGTTTATCTATCTATTGCATACAATTGAAGCTCAAGAGTTGACCTAAACTGAACTCTTAATTTTATGGAGGGAAGAAGAGAAAGAGAAAAAAAAAAAAAACAGTGGAAATTTACAAGGCAATTTTTTCTTCAAACCATAAATTACTGTGAAAGAATGGGGGTGTTGCTAGAATTTTTGTTGTACTTTGTTACCGATCTGAGTTATGACCTCAATGACCATTTTTACAAATATGCCAAGTATATTATTAATACTTTGCAAAAGAATACATGATAGGAAATTTCAAAATAAATATATAAAATATCCCCCTGCATCAATCACTACACTGTTAGCTCCTTGAAGGAAGTACCATGTCTTCTCATTTTTGTGATCCTAGTATGTCGTAACAGTGCCTGGCATACAGCAGGCTTTCAATAAATGTTTGAGTGAATGGATGGATAGATGTCATGCAAATCAACATTATATAACCTTACCTGTACTGAAAATTTGTAAATTCAAATAATTTCTTTCCTTACCTTCAAATGCAGGTTGAAATGCTTTCCATTCTGCACAAGATTTCTGGCATCCCAAAGGGAGAATAAACTGTTCTTTTCTTTAGGATCCTATTTTGTCCATTATGTTCAGATAGCACTTTTTATATCACATTGCAGGTAGCTATTTACACATTTGTCCCCATTCTAGTTTATGGAGAATTGTTTCTTAATCACTTTAGAAATCTGCTGTAAAGGCATGCCTGGGTGGCTCAGTTGGTTAAGCATCTGACTCTTGGTTTTGGCTCAGGTCATGATTTTACGGGTTTAAACCCCATGTTGGGCTCTGCACTGGCAGCACGGAGCCAGCTTGGGATTCTCTGTCTCCCTCTCTCTCTGCCCTTTCCTGCTCACACTCTCTGTCTGTCTCTATCACTCAAAAATAAATGGATAAACATTAAAAAAAATAATAAAACAAAATCTTCAAAAAAACCCCACCTCCTGTATATTTGTTGCATGATCTATAATAGAAGCCTCAGCAAATCTTTATTGAATTAGATTTTAATTTTTTTTTCAACATTTGTTTATTTTTGGGACAGAGAGAGACAGAGCATGAACGGGGGAGGGGCAGAGAGAGAGGGAGACACAGAATCGGAAACAGGCTCCAGGCTCCGAGCCATCCGCCCAGAGCCTGACGCGGGGCTCGAACTCACGGACCGCGAGATCGTGACCTGGCTGAAGTCGGACGCTTAACCGACTGCGCCACCCAGGCGCCCCTGAATTAGATTTTAAAAGAGTAAAAATTAAGTGCCAATACTTGTTGAACATCTACTAACATCTACCCTATGCAAGAAAATTTAAAGAAGTTTTTCCTTTGGTTCTCGTAATAATTCTATGAAGTATGTATTATTAATCCCTTTAAATGTATGAGGAAAGTAAGGACAGAGCAGTTAAGACAGTCATTGAGTTAAGACCTAGGTCTTAATCCTGGGCTAGCCATTCAGTAAGTGAAGAAGGTGGGACTAACCCACATGCTCCTTTTACCTAACCATGCTACCTCAGCTCACTCCCAAAACAAAACTGAGCTTACACCTGGAGACTTTGTCACTGGAGTCTTCTTTGGATCATACTATTTACCTCAGAATGTACACTATTGTTTTTTTTTATATGAAATTTATTGTCAAATTGGTTTCCATACAACACCCAGTGCTCATCCCAACAGGTACCCTCCTCAATGCCCATCACCCACTTCACTATTGTTTTTAGTTGAGGTATGTTCACCTCCAAAATTGAGTATTTCTCCTAGGATCCAAACACCTGGAAAGCAGGGATTATGTCTTGTTATACTAAATGATCAGCCAGTCAGTTGTCCAGAACATTCTTTGATGTGATACTTGGGCTACAGATCTGTCTTTTAGTTGCTTAAAATCTATGGGAGAATTGAAATAAATTTCAAGCCTGGTAGTGAACCTTAATGTACTTGATGATTACGATAAAGAATTTTCTTCATGGCGCACCTGGGTGACTCAGTCAGTTGAGCGTCCAACTTCGGCTCAGGTCATGATCTTGTGGTTTGTGAGTTGAAGCCCCACATCTGGCTCACTGCTGTCAGCAAAGAGCCTGCTTTGGATCCTCTGTCTCCCCTCTCTCTGCCCCTACCCTTTTTGCACTCTCTCAAAAATAAATAAACATTAAAAAAAAAGAATTTTCTTCACACTTTTTGGCTTTGTGGTCAGATATGCCTGTGCTTAAATCTTTATTCTGATTCCTTACTAGCTCAATGCTCTTGGGCAAGTTACTTAAGTTATCTAGGCCACAGTTTCCTCAACTGTAAAACAAGGATAAAGATGCCTGCCTCAGGGATTAAAGAAGATAATGTTCATCCTATAAATGGTAGTAGCCATTGTTGTTATTATCACCCCCTTCCCCCAAAATATGTTATTCAAAAACAATGAGTAAGTTAGATTTGTCTATATAGGTTAAATGTCTAGCTAATACATATTTATTTAATACCACCTAGTGGTCTCAGGGCTACTCCCAAACCAATGCAGAGACAAATGAGTAGAGAAGTTCCCCAGACAGAGGTTAATGCCCCAGACAGAGACCGAAGAGAACACAAGTATCATTTCCTTCTATTCCTGTGCAGCAGTTTATAGGGGCATTAGAGTAGGATGTGACATAAATTTTATAAAGATATTGTACATTAAATATACATACTATTACACCCCATCTAGAATTACAGCAACATCAATTATGAGCATTACTTGTCAGTCACTATTACTGGTGTTCTCTCTATAAACAAGCTCAAAAGTCCTGTGGTGATCTATTAGAGGTTTTCTGTATCCTTCCTCCACCCCCTTCTGATCCTTTTAGGCTCTTATGAGCAAACTGTTGATCATGACTAAAAGCAGCTAAGTGCTTTCTTTCTTGGTGCTTAGCAGTTTCTCTGGAAGTCAGCAGACAATAATGTAGCCCTTAATACAGACTCAGGCCAAATTTAGTGAGTGGGGGAAAGAGCATGACATAAAGTTAAGGAAACATGGTCCTTCAAGAAGACAGAATGAAGAAAAATATTTTCAAGGTAACCTTTAAGTCACATGGCTGGGAATGTTTTCTTTTGCAAATTTCCTTTATAAATAAATCACTTTTGAACCTTTAGTCCTGTAGGAAAAAGTACTGGAAGAAATGAAATGGGCTAGTTGTAAATGACAGAAATAGATATTTGAAAGTTACATATACCAGATATCAGCTTGTAAAATGGTAGAAAAACTCCTCTAAATCTTGGGATAAAAATAAGGGTAAATGCTGAATTAGCATCCTCACTGTTCATTGTAGAAGAAAGATCCCTTCAGTAGAAAGAAACCCCATCTTCTGTGGGTACTCTATCAAACAGGAACTGCTTGGGCAGTGTTCTTGCCTTTGCCCTTGACCATCCACTCGGACGTCATAGTCACCAGTGACGTTTGGGATAAATTCGAAAGAGACACCTCTCTTCCTGGATCAGAGTCCACTGTTTTCCCCCCTGCTACCCAATACAATGGTATTGCCATCCTACCAATAATTTCACTTTGGATGTAGAATTATACAATTAGAAACATAAAGGATATGTCATATCAACATTAATATTTTTGTAGTAAACATTACACAGCTGATTTGTTTTATCAATAATATATATTAGGAATACAAAAATTACAGTAAGTCCTCAAGTGATGAATTTGTTTTGTAGAGATGCTATTGTACCATTTATCACTCATGCTTTGTGGTCCCCTTTGGGTTTTTGAGGCAACATAAACCACAATTAGGCATGCTGTACCAGCCCATTTACTGGGTAACTCCATAAGCTGAGTTTTTAGTGGGACCTGAAATAAGAAAGAACTCTGAAGTAGTTCAGGCTTCTGTTCAGGCAGTCTTGCCATGTGGACCCCGTGGCCAAGCAAAACCGATGGGCTGCTCTATCTGCTGGTGGCAGATAGAGATGCTATATAGCATCTGGCAAGCCCCAATAACAGAATCACAACAGATACCCTAGATTTTTGGAATAAGGCTATAGTCTATTCCGCCAACAACTATTCATTAGAAAAGAAGATCCTTGACTGGCTGCTGGTCTTGGAACAGACTGAATGCTTGACCATAGGATATCCAAATTGCCACACTTGTGCTTTCTGATTCACTGAACCATAAAATTGGATGTGCACAGTGCATTCCATTATAAGATAGAAGTAGCATATATCAGGGGTCAGCAAATTTTATCTATAAAGGGCCAGATAGTAAATATTTTAGGCTTCGCAGGCCATATGGTTTCTGTTGCAACTATTCAGTTCTGCTGCTGTAGCTCACAAGTGGCCATAAGCAATTCATAAGTGCATGACTGTGGCTGTGTTCCAATAAAACTTTATTTATTGACACTGGAATTTTAATTTCATATCCTTTTAAGAGTCATGATATATTATTCTTTTGATTTTCTTCCCAATCATTCCATTCTTAGCTCACAAAGATGTAAGCTACAATACAGACAGTAGGCTGGATTTGGGCCCTGGCAGTGGTTTGCCAACCCCTGGTATATACGAGACTACACCCCAGTAGGTCCAGAAGGCACAACAAATGGCCCAAGCAGAACCAGTGGTCCAGGCTCCCTTGGTGCCTGCCTACAGGTTTTCCTTTTCTCCTTCAATCCTTTCTAGATTACATTAACAGAAAAGAAGATATGGGCTTGGCCTGTGAATGGGTCTGCATGGTATCCTGCAATAGGAAGATGTGAATGGCTTACTGCATCACAATCCCATGGCCAGTCAGCTCAACTCTGAGCAGTACCTACTTTCCCTTTGTGTAGAAGGAGAAATGGCCTGAGAAGTAGTTCTGCGTTCACTCAAAAGCAGTTAATAAAAGATTTTTATACTCAGGACACTTGGAAAGAACCCTATTGGAATATCGATCACAATGTGAAAGTGGGGAGAGGTATGTGGATGGAGTTTTTGGAATGGAAAGAGCATGAAAATATTTGTGTCTCATGCAAATGCTCGTCAGAGGCCATTCATAGTGGAAGAGGCTCTCAATAATCAGGTGGACAAGATGACTCATTCTGGGGGCACCTGGGTGGCTCAGTCAGTTGAGCATCCGACTTCTGCTCAGGTCATAATCTCGCAGTCTATGGGTTCGAGCCCTGTGTCAGGCTTTGTGCTTGTCAGCTCAGAGCCTGGAGCCCGGTTCTGATTCTGTGCCTCCCTCTCTCTCTGCCCCTCCCCTGCTTGTACTCTGTCTGTCTGTCTGTCTGTCTCTCTCTCTCTCTCTCTCTCTCTCAAAAATAAACAAACATTAAAAAAAAAAGATGACTCTTCTGTCCATGTCAATTCGCGTCTTTCTCCAGACAGCCCAGTGCATGCTTAATGGGTGGTAGTGGCAGGGACAGTGGCTGCACAGGCTCACCAGCTTTGTCTGATCCTTATCAAAATTGATCTGACTAGCACTATTTGCAGAGTGGTGCAGAGTCTATCAGATTATGGTTATTGTGTTTGTCCATTAATAGTTAAAAATGGGGACGCCTGGGTGGCTCAGTTGGTTGGGTGTCTGACTTCAGCTCAGGTCATGATCTCACAGTTCCTAAGTTTGAGCCCTGCATTGTGCTCTGTGCTGACAGCTCAGAGCCTGGAGCCTGCTTTGAATTCCGTGTCTCCCTCTATCTCTGCCTCTCTCCCACTCATGCTCTGTCTCTGTCTCTCTCTCAAAAATAAATAAACATTTAAAAAATTTAAATAGTTAAAAATGGCCAAGGAATAGCACGAGATGCCACACTGGATCACTTGAGTGACAAACATATTATTCCATGCAGACTATATAGTAGCAACCCTATGTCCTTATAGTGATTAGAGTCAATTATCCCTTCCAGTATTTTAACTTTTTGTGACTGCTGATCTACTGGCACAAAGATCCCAAAGTGACCGGGTGCCAGTGGTAGCATTAAATTTAATGGGACTCTTAACATGTGCTCTAGTGAAAAGTACACTCCCTTTGAGAATCAAACCTGTAGACACACACGTCCTGTTGTAATCTGTATATGCTGCTATAACAAAATGCCACAGATTAACTTATAAATAACAGGGATTTATTTTTCACAGTTCAAGAAGCTGGAAGTATAAGATCATGGTGCCCTGTTTGGGCGAGAGCCCATCCCAGCTTCCAGACTTCTTGTATCCTCATGTGGCAGAAGACAGACAAAGAGGCTCTCTGAAGTCTCTTTTATAAAAGCAAATTAGTGTTCTCTCATGACTTAATCACCTCTTGAAGTCCTCACCATCACATTGGGCATTAGGATTTGAACATATGAATTTGAGATGGGTGGTTAGGACACAAACATTCAGACCATAGAAGGGCCTAACATTGCAGAGATGGGAAGCATGCATTCTCCAAATGAGTCGTTAGGAGTAGTGGAGGACAAGGCCACTCCTGTTTTTACTCCCTGATTCTCTAATCCATATATTTTAACGGAGATAGAATAATATAATGGCACTGATTTAAGGTACATAGCGTATCCTGAAGAATATTGCCTCTTCCTAAAGGAATGTCATCTCTAAGCTGGTACCTTAGCTTCACCTTTGAGAGACTGCTCTAATGTTTGATCAGGCTGGCAGGTGCTGGATAATGATGTATGTGACCAGAGCAATGAAATCCACGGTCATGTGCTCACTCATGGCTCCTGTGCCAAAAAGTGTCCCTTGATACAAAATGATAAAACAGGATAGGACAGGAAAAGATGGATGTGTCAGTTCTCAGCAGAGAAAGCAAATTTGCCCTTCCTCCACCTTTTTGTTCTTTTTGCCCTTAATGGATTGTATGACGCCAACCAACATTTGGGACAGTCATTTGCTTTACTCAGTTCACCAATTTAAATGCTAATATCTTACAGAAATCCCTCACATACACACCTAGAAATAATGTTTTACTCACTACCTGGGCATCCTTTAGTCCAGCCAAGCTGACACATAAAATTACCTATTACACAAGGGCTTCCAGAGTACTTATAGCTTCTTGCTCATCAGGTCTGATTAACATGATCTCAACAATATAGGGGACCAACGTGACTGTCTCTGGAATGTTGAAGTGGTCCAGGTCCCCTTAGATCATATCATGATACAGGGCAGGACAGCTGTAGGATAAGACCATGAATATAATCTGTTATCCATCTCAGTTAAGTCTCAACTTCTGATTCTTCTCTTATGAAGAATCCCTTATAGAAGGGATGAATTCACTAGCATATTCAATATCAGAAGCTGACACTGGAGTTCCGCCTTGGTTAAGTTTGTGAAAGTCCATTTTTATTTGCCACGATCTATTGATTTTTTCCAAGAGCCAAACTGGTAAAATAAATGGGGGTATACAGTTGAACTAATCTCTCTATTCTCCCCAGGATGTGTCATGATTTTTAGGTTGTGTTGGCAGAAGCTAGGGAATAGGTTGGACCCAGAGACTTTCCCAGGATCTTTTTAGCCTCCTCATGCCACAGAATTGATAGGGGAAGAGGTAGTTATTGTCAGAGAGAGAGAGGGCTGCCAGATGTCAAGGTGGTTGATTAAGACAATGAGCCAAACTGAAAGTAATTAAGACTTTATTCACTTATTCTGATAGTATAAGCAAGAGGCTAAACAGGAAAGAATGACAAGGTCCAGTGTTCCATTTTCCCCATGGAGGGGCACTGGGCAACGGTCAGACATATCGGTGCAGAGGGGGTGACACTGTGTCACTCTAGGGAGCTGGAACAAAAAGCTCTTCGGGCTGGGGGCAGACAGGGAGGAGAGGGGGAGGGGCTCAGAGTGGAAAAGTATTGAATACTGGGCAAAGGGGAGAAAAGTGTTCAGGGCCCCCTAATAAGGAGGTCTTGGCAGAGTCTCCGGAAAAATTTCTCAGCCAAGACCTGCTGCAGTAAAAAGGCTTCCAGCTGGAGGCTCCTAGGCTAGGAGTACACGTCTGTGGAAAAGCATGGTGGGCTCAGGGAGGGGGGCGGGGCATGGCTCTGAGTCCCAGACTGCAGCTACCCCGAGAGGCTGCAGTGCCCTGCTGTGCACCACCTCTGGTGCCAGAGAGTAAGTAGTTCTTCCACCCACAGGCCTGCAGAGAGCATCCTTGTAATTGCCTTTGGTTCAGCCTGAAAGATCCCACCTAGGATTTTGGTCCTGTATGCCTGGGCAATCGATTACTGGAGAAAATTGGTTGCTACTGCATCATGGAATAGGACTGGAATCCAGAGCATTTACTTTTAGAGGGTTTTCACTCCTTTTTTGCATAATATTCCATTTCCCAATAGTCTTACAGTGGAAAACTGAGACAAATGAATAAAGGCAAGACCTACAGAAATGAAGGTTTGGGTCACCCTACCAGGTCAAGATGCCCATCGGACTGAGGTGCTAACAGAGACATGGAATAAGTAGTGGAAGAAGGCAGTTACCATTACCAGGTTAAACCACGTGTGCCTCTGTGTGTGTGTGTGCGCACACACACACACACACGCACACACACACTAGCAGCAGTTATGCTCCTGCAATGTAATTGGTTTTCTCTCTGCTACTTTACTTGAAAAACACCTAGTAGAGGCCAACATTTTTTTTTTAATGTTTATTTATTTTTGAGACAGAGAGAGACAGAGCATGAACGGGGGAGGGTCAGAGAGAGAGGGAGACACAGAATCCAAAGCAGGCTCCAGGCTCTGAGCTGTCAGCACAGAGCCTGACGTGGGGCTTGAACCCACAGACTGTGAGATCATGACCTGAGCCGAAGTCGGAGGCTCAACTAACTGAGCCACCCAGGCGCCCCAAGCCAACATTTTAAGTTCAGATGGCAGTATGAGAGAGTTGACTGCATCCTGCCACCATTTAGTAACTGACAGTACTCTGTGTGTACTGTTGCTTGAGGACATAAATTTTTCAAAAGGATGAGGGAGAAGATACTGAGGGGCCAAAAAAGGTACATTTTGCTAGATATCTTCCATTTGTTCCTCTACATCCACTTTCCACATCTTTCTATCCTACTCTTTGCTCCTGGAGACAGCTCTGTATGGTCTACACAAAAAAATCCCTCCTGCCTTCTGGTTTCTGATTGGGTTTGGCCAAGGAGGAAACCAGGCAGGAAATGGGCTCAAGGTAGAGGGGAGTGAGGTGAAGGTATTTATTTTTTCAGCTGTTTCCTGCAGGTTTGCTTAGGTTGGTGGTGACCCTTGACCCAAAGTCATTACTCCTGTCAAGGGCATAGCTCATTTCAAGGTGGTCTCTCTCCCACAATACTCCCCTTTGGCTTTCCAGTGGCTGCTCTCTCCCCTCACCCTTCAGCCCTACAAGTGGTAACAACTGTACTGTTATTATACTGTGCTAGTAACAATACTGTTACTAGTCCCTGGGTACTGAGTGACTTGTGATATTTTCCAGTATCTTGCCCTTGACTTTGTAAACAGTCCTTTTGTTAAAACTTCCTTGAATTAACCTAGTGTGTGCCTTGTGTTTTGTGTTCAACTCTAATTCATAAAATCTACCCCCACCTCACCTTTTAAAAATTATTCTGAGCCTGGTGTTCTCAAGTCAAAACCTTTGAAGTTATTCCTTAATAGTGATAAATTAATAGTGATAAATTAACTGTGAATATTCCAAGTTGATATCATTTATGACTATTGTGCATTATTCACTAAGATATTTCCTGGCTCACTCCCTTTAATCAAGTGACCAGATGGCTCCGGGGGATATTTCTGAAAGGCAAATTGTAGCAAATCCCTGCTGTCCCTGAAATCCCTCATGGCCCACCTTCACATACAAAATGATGCTGATACTCCTTGGCATGCTGCATCAGGACCACTGTCCAGCCTATTCTGACACAGTTTTCCCCTACCCACTCTACCTTCCGGTCAGAATGAACTCATAGTTCCCCCACTGGAGAGTCTCAGCACAAGTAGCTGACTCTGCTGCTTTGCAAGCCATTTCCCCTCTTTCAAGTCTCAGCTCAAGAGTCATCTCTCTCTGCAAACTTCCTTCCAGCACTCTGGCATGCTCCTTCAATGTCTATGGTCTCCTTCTCCCTTAGGCTTCAGAGAAGCTGGTCTTTTTATAAACCATCTTTCCTCTGAAGTAAAATCTTCCCTTCTCCACTTTGGTGCAGTCATTTCCTTTGAGTTGTTGTAATTCTTAGTTCTTTTCCCTATAGAAAATCTCCCTCATGAGAGGGAAGAGATCTTCCTCTGAAATTGTCATTGTACACTAGAGACCTGTAGTAACTTAATTCTCTGATTCCTGGCAAACCCTCAAGAAATCTTTGAGTAGATAAGTTACTAGGTTAGAGGTTTAAGCCACACACTTATTTTAATATGCAAAAAGTAAACAAAACATAATTTTATTCAATTCCAGAATCTATATAAGGTAAATAGAATTTTGCATACCATCACATATTTCCTATGAATTAAGACAGTCTGCTGTCTTTAAAGTTTTATTTTTCTATTAAGAAATTTTGGGGGGGCCTGGGTGACTCAGTTGGTTAAGTGTCCAACTTTGGCTGAGGTCATGATCTCACAGCTTGTGGGTTCAAGCCCTGTATCGGGCTCTGTGCTGACAGCTCAGAGCCTGGAGCCTGCCTCAGATTCTGTGTCTCCCTCTCTCTCTCTGCCCCTCCTCTGCTTACACTCTGTCTCTCTCTCCTTCAAAAATAAACATTAAAAATAAAAGAAATTTTTTAATATATACTTTTTTTTATTTGAGAGAGAGAGAAAGCACAAGTGGGAGAGAGGGGCAGAGGGGGAGAGAGAGAGAATCTTAAGCAGGCTCCACGCTCAGCATGGAGCCCAACACAGGGCTTGATCTCATGACCCTGGGATCATGACCTGACCTGAAATTAGGAGTCAGAGGCTCAACTGACTGAACCAACCAGGTGCCCCCTAATCTGCTGTCTTTAAAACCTTAAAATTGGATAGAAAATAATAGTCAACTTAGGTAAAAATAAAGTCAGGTACTTGGTTTGATTTTGTAATCTCTTAAGTTATAATGTACAACATGCTTACAAAAACATGGAAATCGGTTTGATTTTTAATTCAGGTTTTAGTAGGCAGCAGAGCTAGAGTTAAGGGTTAAATATTGCTTTTGGCCCAAGACAGCATCCCAACTGTAAAAAAAAAAAATTCAAAAGTATCTGCTGCAAATTATAATATATGTATTTGGATACAAAGAAAATTAGTGTATTCTCTCTTTTTACTCAAAAGACATAATAGGATCAAAAAAAAGCAATAGGTACAGTGTGTGAGAGCTCTTTTGAAACATTATGTTTTAATTTTCTTTTCAAACAAGCTTCTGAGTACTTCCTTTGTATTTCCATGGACAAGATTAAGGAAAAAGCAAAACAGATGATTCATTATTTGTGATTTGGAGTTTTTAGGCTTCACCATAAGATTAATTTGGCTTTTAGTCTAAATAGCTAATGCAAGGGCAAATCTAAATAAAGAAATGTACTTACATTAACATCTTTTCTTTTCTTTCCATGTGATTTGAAAAAGTGAAGGAGGCTGAATTACTTGCTGGAATTCAGGGGAAAAAATGTCAATTTAACTCAGTGCAATCATTCAACATGATGTCTGTATTATAGAGAGAACAACATATCCTACCCTACCATTCTATTCCAAGTAATATTTAATTGCTTTCTGAACCTCTTCCAACTTCAATTAGTGTTAATTTAGTGTGTAACTAAATATATCACCCTAAAATAATTAGGAATGGTACGTTGTCCTCCATAACATATGTGGTTTGTATTAGCAGCCTTGGTTTGCAAGAGTCTTAAATAGGGAAATAGACAAAGAATCTATTTTCTCAATATGATCTATTCTCAGCCATCCATATACACACATGCACACACATACATGAGCTTAATTACCAATTGATTCCTTTTGTCATTTTGGGAGCACAGGCTGTTATTGGTTATATAGATTATGGTTCAAGTGCCTTGGCATGATATAGCAGACCCTCCATGATCTGACTTCTGCTTCATCTCTGGCCTTGCACCCCACACTCCAATTCCAGTAATGTGACATGTTTTGTTTGGCTTTCTCGCACTTCTGTGTTTTTGTTTTTGTTGTGCTACCTGCTAAGTACCTTCCAACTGAGCTACAGCTGCTCACATTTCCAGGCTCATTTTCAAGTGTTAGCCTGCTAGATATTTTCTATCTGCTCCTCCAGTTCTTCTTCTTATCCTTTCTAACTCATCTGAGTGCCCCAGGGGCTGATGTGGGAAGTTTCTTCCATCACTGTGCTCCTCTGGGCTCCAGCTTGCAATTGAAGTTGGCCAGTGGGAGGCAGCTCTGACTGGAAGATTAGAGGGCAGGAGGAGGGGGAGGTCTGGATATTTATTCCCTCCACTTCTGCACACTCTCATCCCTGCTGGACTGTGGTTTGGCAATGGCTTTGCTCTTCTAACCAATGCCGTACCACCACAGCTCCGACTCTCACTTGTTATTGGAGACAAACCTTCCCATCCCTTCATGTCTATGGGTTTAATACTTCCTGACACTCTTGTTCACCCTCAGGACTTCATCCTTGTTGGTTCTCTGAACCTTGCCCTTACCTCTGTGAGTAGTCCTTAGAGTGAACTGTTCTCATTTATACCTTTGAGTGTGCTACCTCTCCCTGGGACATTAATACAGTTAGCCTCTTTTTATATTAAAAAATTATTTTATTTTAGAGAAAGAGAGCATGCAAGCAGGAGAGAGGGGCAGAGAGAGAGAGAGACAGAGAGAGAGAGAGAGAATCTTTTTTTTTTTCAACGTTTATTTATTTTTGGGACAGAGAGAGACAGAGCATGAACAGGGGAGGGGCAGAGAGAGAGGGAGACACAGAATCGGAAACAGGCTCCAGGCTCTGAGCCATCAGCCCAGAGCCCGACGCGGGGCTCGAACTCACAGACCGCGAGATCGTGACCTGGCTGAAGTCGGACGCTTAACCGACTGTGCCACCCAGGCGCCCCAGAGAGAGAGAGAATCTTAAGCAGGCTCCACACTCGGTGCAGAGCCTGATGCAGGGCTTAATAACACAACCCTGGCATCATGACCTGAGTCGAAATCAAGAGTCTGACGCTCAACCAACTGAGCCACCCAGGAGCCCCCAGCTAGCCTCTTTATGATGCCATCTCCTGGGATAGAATTGAAGTTTTGTGCTTTCACTGAACCCATTGCAGACTTATATTACACAACCTGGCATACCTGATTGTACCATTTCCTAGAAACCTTATTTCCTTCTATAGTCAGAGGAGTCCCTGTCAACATCACTAGGGTAAAATGCAGTGCCTTGCACATATTTGGTCCTCCTTAAACATTTTTTAAATAAATTGATAAATATTATGAGTGGTTGGTGTGATTGTTAATAAAGCATGTTTTTGAACATACATCATCTCATTTAGCCATTATAATAATTCTCCAAAGTGGGATTAACATCTTCCTTTTACAGATGACTAGACTGAACCCTAGAGAGTATAAATAGTGCAAGTAACAGTAAGTGAAACAGTAAGCCTAGGTCTTTTTTTATTCCAAAGCTTGTTCTTGTAACCTTTAGGCTATAATGCCTGAATAGTGGTGAGTTCCTATAGAAACCCATTAGAAAGCACTAGAAATATTTTTGAGTGGCTTCCTTATATTTTCCAAGATGTCCCAATCTTCATCTTGACCCTTGCTCAAAGGCAAATGCAATGTGTTAACTACATTAACAGAATTGTTCAGGCAGCTGTGGAATGTTAATTTTGTGGTATTATATGTGAATTTTGAAAAAATCAGTGGAAAAAGTTCAATACAACTTATACATTTGACTCCTGATTTTTCAAACTTATTATTTAATTTTACTTGGAAATGCATAATTCTTTTGCCCTAGTGGGAAGGGTGAAATGGGATCGATCCATCAAGGACTAGGAGGGATTGGAGAATAGACATAATCTGGTTGGAACAGATTTCATTCATGGAATCATAGTAGAAAACCACCCATTTTATACCCATGCCAAGATCTACCAAGACAACACCGCAAGGCTACTTCCTTGACCGTCAGGATCCACAACAAATAATCAGTCACTATATAATCATAAACAAGAGTCATTCTAAATACATCTATTTGTTCTTCAAAATGTGAGACAATTGGACACTTTAATTTATTTATTCAATACGTATTTATTGAGTGTCTACTAGACCTAGCTGTTTCTAATGCTTGGGAATCATCAGTGAACAAATAAAAGATCCTTACCCTTGTGGATCTTGTGTATTTTCGTGCAAATGCATTCTGTATATATGGACAACTGAAGAGAGCAATTTTCTTTTCTTTTTTTTTTTTTTTTAATTTTTTTTTCAACGTTTATTTTTTTGGAGACAGAGAGAGACAGAGCATGAATGGGGGAGGGGCAGAGAGAGAGGGAGACACAGAATCGGAAACAGGCTCCAGGCTCTGAGCCATCAGCCCAGAGCCTGACGTGGGGCTCGAACTCCCGGACCGCGAGATCGTGACCTGGCTGAAGTCGGACGCTTAACCGACTGCGCCACCCAGGCGCCCCGAGAGCAATTTTCAAAATTATAGCCTATCCCAGGAGATCCTGGGTGGCTCATCTGGTTAAGCATCTGACTTCAGCCCAGATCATGATCTTGTGGTTCATGGGTTTGAGTCCCCATCCAGCCCCATTGTTAGGCTCCATGATGATAGTGTGGAGGCTGCTTGGGATTCTCTCTGTCATTCCTCTCCGACTTGTGCTTTCTCTCTCCCTTAAAAGAAATAAATGAACTTAAAAAAAAAGAATTATAACCTATCCCAAATTTTATTTTTTATTTCCAGAAATACTTAAAGAACACAGAAGAAATCCATATAAAATAGCTAACACAAAATGCATGTGAGTTGTCAGGCATATTTTACACATATTAACTTATTTAATCTTTGTAAAAGTCCTGTGATACTACATTCATTTCCATTTTAAAAATGAGGAAAATGAGGTAGGGAGAGGGTGAAAAAACTTGCCAACATCACACATATTTGCCTCTAGCACAGTTGGAACTTAAACCCAGGTTCTTTATCCTCATGGTCTTTGTTCCAACCCACCATATGATTCTGTTTTGCTGGGATTGACCTTCAGCCAAAGCCTCACAGAAGTTTTGATATGGATTTAGATTTTATAAACTCATTTGGTAGAGTATCTCGTTCATTTCAGGAATCCCCCAAATAAGTACTTTCAGAAGGGAATAACTTACTGCTTCTAAGACAGCCTGAATAGAAATATGTTTCTGGTAGCTTATTCTATCAGGTCCTGGTTCTATCTTGAAAGCTCTATAGAAGAATATCATTCCTCTCTCACATGACAAACCCTTTCACTTATTAGGGGCAGACATTATTGCCCATCCCTTTCCTAGAGCCCAACCTTTTGACAACTTCCTCTTTTTTTAGGTTAAACTTCTTGTTCTGCAATTATCTGGAAGCAAAAATGAAAATAAATTGAATGATGAAAACTTTCGGTCATTTCTTTCAATGTCATTTCCAGTGTTGCATTAGAAACAGGGCGGGGGGAGGGGGAAGCAATCCACAAGCACAACAATAAATGAGGTATACGATTTAATTCTGGATATTACAGGGAGGCCTAATGAAGCAGAGAAGTGGATCTCTAGAAAGGAGAGATTAAAGTCTGGAAAAGAAGTATACCTGTCTGAGGATTAAAAAACAACCAACCTTAAAAGGTCAAGGAACTTAGAAAGGAAGCTCATAAAGGTAACGTTTGGACTCCTATAGCCGAAGATGAGAACATTTAGCTGAGAATGGACTTATTGAAATAAAATGTTGCCATAAGAAATCATTTTCAATGAACAAATAATTGTCATAGAGGGAAGCCAAGGACTAATTACTACGGAAATTGTAGCAGAACTAGATTTGGTTTGTATTTCAGGCCCTCCAGAGTATGGTTACTTCTGATAAAATAATAGGTGTGAAAATGCATTAAAAAGTTGGTAATAACTGTATAGCAATTTTATTTTTTTCACGCAAAATTTTAATTTAGGTAGAACAAAAATTATCTTTCATAGCACATAACAAGACTAATGAAATATTAAAGACTTTTGCTTTGAACTCAAGCTTGAAAGTTACTTGGATAAACCTGAAGGTATGGGTAAACATGAGACACGTCTGTGTGTCTAAATATTTTTCAAATATTAAAAAAAAAAAAAACCACTCAGTAGCACAAGAAATCCCAAGGAGAAAATGAGGCAATCTAATGGTCATCTCGTTCTTCCAAATTGAACCTTAAAAAGTATGTTGTGGGGCGCCTGGGTGGCTCAGTCGATTATATGTCCAACTCTTGATCTCAGCTCAGGTCACTGTCTCATGGTTCATGTGTTCAAGCCCCAAGTCAGGCTGTGTCTGTGCTGTGCTGACAGTATGGAGCCTGCTTGGGATTCTGTCTCTCCCTCTCTCTGCCCCTCCCCTGCTTGCACCCTTTCTCTCTCTGTGTCTCTCAAAATAGACACATAAACTTGAAAAAAAAAAGTTATGTTGTGGCTGAAATAAAGTGAACTATGACTGCATATAATAAGGTGTGAAGCTTTGATCAGATATGAAAAAATTATTAAAAATTGAATGATTACTATACTGGATCATTTATTCACAAGTCTAGAGATGAATAAGGGAACAAAGAATTCTCTTCAGATCCAGTTTGTTTTACTACAACGTGTGTCTCTGAATGAGAATTAACAAAATTAACTCGTATGGGATGGGTAAATAGGGGAATGGTGTCAACAAAATGCTGGGTTCTCCAGGGTTTATAGCTTTTCTGAGCACATTAATGCTTTGTACTTCCAAATAACAGCAGCTAAACACGAAGCAACAGGGTTGAAAGCAGCAAGCCATGGGAGGTGCCCAGTTTTGCAATTTCATACCAAGTTCTCTTGCTCATTGGCTGTGCGCTGTCTTAGGAGTGTTTTTTAAGAGTGATTCTTTCCAATTTTTGTGCAATTTATCTTGTCTCTACAATTTATATCAGCCTTAACCCTTCCCCATACCCATGTCCCTCAGTCTACAATCACTTTTTCTTAAGGTGGCACCTTATATATTCTGTAGCATTATTTTGTTTATCAAAAGCTTGGCATGTCTTTTCAATCGCGCGATGTTTTTAAAAGATTGTTACCGATCCCATTAGTTACCAGACTACCCAGTTTTGAGTTTTCTGCCTCTATTTCCATCTCCCTCCTACACCTTGTTTTATTTAGTACGCCGTTTTGTTTCTGGTGGGAGGGTCTGTGTTGTGTGAATGGAGGGCTCCATCCTTGGATTCCCCAAGAGAAGACTGAAGTGGGGATTCGTGCTTGAATTAAGAATTAAGACAGCCATAAGGAAAGTAGCAAACACAAAGCAGTTTATTAAAGCGAAAGTACAAGCGCAAGGTGGAAGATCAGATGCAGGTTTCACAAATGGAAACAGTCCCTAGGTTGTTCTGGGATTGGCTATTACTGGGTCTCTCTGGGCTGGGAGGAGATATGACACCCAATGGGGTGGTCTCCAATGGAGGCTGCTTCCAATCGTTTGAGGGAACTCCTCCCACAGGCTGGGAGGTGTAGTTTTTGACCTTACAGGGCTTGTACGGGAACCATCATGGCAGCCTTTCTCCATGACTGGGGGGTGGGGTGGGGTAGGATTTGACGTGTTGAAATGAGTCTAGATGTTACTCTATGGCAGCGGTGGAAGAGGAGAGCGCCTGCTCTGTACCTGTGGCTCTTGATCTGTCAACCCTGAAGTCTTGGAAGCCACAAGGTCAGAATGTCGTGCGCTGTGCCGCGGGGTTTTAATGTGTAGCGTATTTATCATCGTCCCTGCCCCCAGCTTATGTACCTGTCATTCTCCTTCAGGGACTTGGGACTCTGTGCCAGGGAGTTCCTTCCACTGCTAATGTTTAGTGTCACCTAACAGTTTTAGAGGATGTGAGGTTTTTCAGGAAATGCCTTTTAATTTTGTGTCTTCACATGGCCTCCCTCCTAAGATGTCTATGTACTAATCTCCTCTTCTTCGAAGGACACCAGTCTTGGTTTAGGTCCCACCCATATGACCTCATTTTACCTTAATTATCTCTTTAAAGGTCCTGTTCCCAAATATAGCCACATTTTGAGGTATTGAGGATTAGAATGTCAACATACGAATTTTGAAAGGAACACAAATCAGCCCATAACCATACACATATCTATAAATCTTTTTTTGTAGCCATCCATATCTATCTTAAACTGTTAAATGAACATGAGTTCATACTTAGGTCTTCAACTCAAGGAACTTTTAAAGAAAACTAATATTAAAATAATTATAAACTCACAGGGAACTGCAGAAATAGTACAGAGAGGGTCTAATTTGTGATTTCATCCAGTTGCTCCCAATGCTTATTTTATTTATTTATTTATTTATTTATTTATTTATTTATTTGAGAAAGAGAACGTGTGTGCGCAAGTTGGGGAGGGATAAGAAGGAGAGGGAGAGAGAAAATCTTAAGCAGGCTCCATGCCCGGCTCAGAGCCTGATGTGGGGCTCCGGCTCAGGACAATAAGATCCTGACCTGAGCTGAAATCAAGAGTCTGCGCTCAACTGATTGAGCCACCCAGGCGCATGCCCCCAATGGTTATATTTTAAATAACTATAGTATAATAATAAAATTTAAAAATTAACATTGGTAAAATTGGGGGTTGTAGCTGGACACGATTTTACCATATATACTGATTCATGTAAACACCACCCAATCAAGACATAGAACCATTCCATCAACACAAAGGGCTTCCTCCTGCTGCCTTTTATAGTCATACTCCTCACCCTGCCCCCCTCCCTCATGTGATCTCTAGTTAGTGGCAACCACTAATGGCTTTTCCATTTTTACAATTATGTTGTTTGGGGACGTTACATGAATAGAATCATACATTTTGTGACCTTTTGAGATTGATTTTTTTTTTTTTTTACTCAGAGATCATCCAAATTATTGGGTATATCAATAGTTCATTGTTTTTTATTCCTGTGTAATATTCCACAGTAAGGATGGGCCACGATTTGTTTAACCATTCAAGATTAAGGGACACTTTGGTTGTTTCCAGTCTTGAAAAATTATAAATAAAGCTTTTTGAACATTAGTGTACAGGATTTTGTATGGACATAAATTTTTATTTCTCTGGGATAATTTCCAAGGAATGTGATACTATTTGAAATATAATACGTGGAAAGGAGTGCCTGGGTGGCTCAGTTGGTTAAGTGTCCAACCCTTGGTTTCCACTCAGGTCATGATCTCATGGTTCATGGGATTGAGCCCCATGTTGGCCTCTGTGCTTTCAGTGCAGAGCTTATTTGGGATTCTCTCTCTCCCTCTCTGCCCATCCCCTGCTCACACTCTTTCTTTCTCTCAAAATAAATAAATAAACTTAAAAAAAAAAAGACGTGGAGAGAAGTGATACCACATAACAGTACAACCAGTAGAGTGATCGTCATATTCATGAGCTTGCTAATTACTCCATATGGCAATTACTCTGTACACTTCTGATTTCTGGCTCTACCCTCTAAGATATCTTTATTTTTACTTTTTGTGAAATTCACATTGTTCTCTTCCATCGTTCTTTCAAAGCTATGGCTAATGATGATGAATATGCTTGTGGGCTTACATCAGAGATTTTCAGGGTGGAGTCTGGGGACCCTTGAGAGTCTCAACAATCCTTTCAGGGAGTCTGTGAGGTCAAACAATTTTTATAATAATTTGAAGATGCTATTGATGTTTTCATTCCCTTTCTTTCCAGAGGCTACATGATGTGTGATGATGTTATTACTACTGGAATGTGTGCTTATGTATTACAATTTTCTGTTTTAATTCTTATACTAGATTGATAGATGATACAGGTATAGATATAACCTACATAAACAAAAGCTTTTGCAGATCCTTAATAATGTTAAGGGTGTAACATAGTTCTAAGACCAGTTTGAGATTCACTAGTTTCCATTATTTGTATTAACATTTCTGGTTGTTCTGTATACCTTACCAGATCATAAGCTCTTCTATGGCAGAAAGTATATTTTTGCAATTCTTTATAACTGTCAATAGTGCCCTACAACAGTGATATGGGAACACAAGAAGTGATTATAAATGGATGATAAAATGGAGATGTGATTATCAGGTAATAGTCTTGCTTTTCTGGGACATATTTATGAGATATAATTTAAGAAAGAACTGCCTGCTTAAGCCACAAGACAACTTGCATCCTTAATTTTCAGAAATAGACTTCATGGTTCTATTTAAAACAGGGCCTTGGGCCACCTCTGAGATGGATCACAAGTAGATTTATTTGGATAGGGGTGATGGGAGAAAACTGAAGTGGTTTATCATTTGCCAAAATATCATCCTCTGTGGAGGAATAATAATAGTATAACTTTGAATAGTTTCCTGCCCCGCCACATACCCTTACACCAGAAAGAAGTCATTTTTCATAAAAATAGTAGATTAAAGGTTTTGCTGTGGTTTTCAAGGGTAGAATAACAACAACCCTTTCTCAAGATTCCCATAGGCTGCCCTTTTAATATGGAAGGACACAATTAGAATTGGTATATTGTACACCTGAAACTAATGTAACACTGTATGTTAACTACACTGGAATTTTTTTAAAAAAGAAAGCCACAATTAAACATATTGTAATTTAGCTCTTATTTTGCACTGGATACTGTTTTTTTTTTTTAATGTAAAGGTGAAAGCCAAGATTCTTATCATAAATAGATACACAGTTTAATACTGATTTAATTTTTGAATCCCCAAAATGAAGCGTTAAGCCCCTTCATAGAACCCTTGATTCTACCCTCAAAGGAAGGTGTTTGCCCTGGGACACTCACTTTTTTCCTAATATGCCTAAATAGGCTCCAGTCCTCTTATACTCCCAAACAATCTAATTTGTGAATAACAAAATGGCAGGACAACTCTAAATAAGAACATTTGGACAAACCTATCCTAGGTACTGAGAAAATGCTTATACCAACCAAAGATACATGAAGTGATAAGACATTTGCGATCTTGGTGTATTTGGAAGCTGCAATTTGACAAAGCACTCTATTTACCATTATTTAAAGGGATTTTTTTACAAAGAGAAAAATACATTTGTGTATGGTTTTAAAAATGCTACATTTCCAATTCTGGAACTAGGAGTCCCAAGTGGAAAAGCTAGTATGACAATCTTCACTTGACCTCTATAATATAGAATGTCTCTTCTTTATTGTATGACTTAATTCTTTTTATTTCTCTGCAATCCATGTATGGCCCATCTCCTTTCTCCTGTTACAGTTCTTGCTTTTTAATTAGGCTAGTGCATGCTAATGCACAGCTGATTGTAGGGGAATATTTTAAGTTTTATTTTAACTACAATACAATAGTCTTGTGCTAAATATTTGCAAAGGTCAAAATTTTTTACATGGAAAAGGCACTTGCATGGAGAATGAAGGATATATTGAGTAGCTTTCCATATACCTAGCACCTGGTGTGTGTCTAGTGATTGAAATAGGAACATGTGTTGAAGTTCTCTTATGATACTATTATCAGTTTATTCAGTTATACATGTATTGTTTACATTACTTGTGCCAGGAACAGTGTAAAGGATAAAAAGTTAGTAAGATATTTTTGCCTTCAAATACCTCAGAGTTCAGAGGAGGGGACCTATTTCTAAGCACATCTTTTCAATATACTATGAAGGTAAGAATGATAGTGGCATGCATAAATACTCTGAGTACAAACATTTGGGGCTACCTAACTCAAACTCAGGGAGTCAGGGATGGCTTCAAACATGAATTAATCCCTAGCTGAGTAACAAAGGAATTCATGTCAACTGATGAAGAGAATGGGGAGGAAGGGCAGCGCAGGCATAGAGAAAGCCAGACTAAAGGCTCAGAGAGGTAAACAGTTGAAGAGCATCAGTAGGACTGGGAAGGGGCCACCTGGAGATAGGAGGGCCAGTAAGGATCCTTGAGGGGCTGAAAGTCCATCTCACTGGTCCAGGATGGAAATGTAAGGATAATGACAAGAAAGGGACAGACAGGACTTACTTTCTTTGCTATTCTTCACCCTTGAGAAGGACCTCAACACCTGAAGTTGACCTTGGGGCTGACTGTTAATCCACTGGGGTCATGGAAGAAGGAACAGTATTCAAATGAAGTGTTAGTGACACACTTGAACCCCTTGGGGCATGGGCCTTTCCTCTCATCTATCTATGTACCTACCCCACATAGAAGCCATAGTTACATCAAGATCAAAGATCCCACTGGAATGCTCCTCTTGCATGGGGAGAGTGCCCTCTCTGGATCACTTTCCTTTTGGTTTGTCTTCTTCTGGTGGTTGCTTTTCTGCTGTTGCCTGCCATCATTCTGGTAATTCTCTCATGCTTCTGCTGCAACAAGGAACACTCAGACAAAGCATTTCCCCCAAATGTAGCAACATGGGTGGAGTTTAGGGGAGAAAAGGGTGGAATAACTTGTTTAAACTTGCTTTTGGGGGTGCCTGGCTGGCTCAGTCAGTGGAGCATGCGACTCTTGATCTTGGAGTTGTAAGTTCAAACCTCATGTTGGGTGTAGAAATTACTTAAAAATAAAAATCTTAAAAAAAAAACACAACTTGCTTTTAATCTAGGCCTAAATATAGATGGACAAACTGATTCTCCAATATGGTTTGGGCAAGATCCCCACATAAGAGAGTCAATGGGTGTTTGGGATCTCACTAGTAATAATGAATGTATAATAGAATCTTATTTCCCTGCCCTATGTTCCATACACTCTTGAAAGAAACAAAGCAAAATTTTCCCTTCTTTACCCATAAGAGGATTATCCAAGTGTTTGTTCATTAGGAGAATCAGAAAGGGGGTAAAGGAGGTCTTGCAATTTGCATAGTGACAAGGTCTAAGGAGTGGCTATGTGATTATGTGATTGAAGTGAAGGGAGAGTAAAGGTCATGGAGCTGAGAAGGTCAAGAAGCTCTATCACATCAGGTTGCCAGGATGTAGGAACCAGGGTGGAGATGAAATATAAGTTCTAATTATCAGAGTCCTGAATATATTTGTTAGAATAATCTGGCATGGGTGCTCTGAAATGTTAGAGAATAGTAAATGGAAGGTGTGAACTTTAGAAGGAGAAGCTCTTTGTATTGCACAAATGTGGAAGAAGAATATTTGAAAGTGGATTGTTCACACTTGTTTGCTCACTTACTTCATCTAATGATAGTATACTGGGTCCTAGGTGGGTATTGGCTTGCTAGTCCTACCATCACAAAGTACCACTAATTGGGTGGCCTAAACATAGAAACTACTGTCTCACAGTTCTGGAGGTTAGAAGTCCAAGATCAAGGTGTCAGTAGGTTGGTTCCTTCTGAGGGCTGTGAAGAAAGGTCTGTACCATGCCTCTTTAGCTTCCAAGTTTACTGGCAATCTTTGGTGTTCCTTGGCTTCTAGAAGCATCATTCTGATCTCTCCTTGGATCTTCACATGGCATGCTCTGTGTGTGTATGTGTATGTCCAAATTTCCCCAGGATACTGGTCATATTGAATTAGTGCTCACCTTAATGACCTCATCTTAACTAACTATATCTGTAATGACTATTTTTGAGTAAGGTCACATTCTGAAGTTCTCGGGGTTAGGACTTCAATATATCTTTTTGGGGTGACACAGTTCAACCATAAAACCATCTTGAATTTGAAAATCTTGATGTATTTAAAAACTTAACTATGACAGTAAAAACACTGTCATTGGCAGTTGTTAAAACGAATGACTTTTTCCTCCAGAGACACGACCAATAAATTCAATTATTTAAAAATTGACTTGCAGGCTGAATTAGCATCATTCATTTGTATTCCATCCATCCACCCACCCACCTATGTGTTCAGCCCATGTGTTTTGCCCACCTACAATGTAAGCTTGGGATAAATAAGATATGGTTCATATTCCTAAGAAATTCACAATCATAAGGAGGAAAAGATACATAAATAATCACAGGGTACTTTGTAATAAGTGCCGTGATAGATGTTTTTTCCTCATCAGTACTTCCATCTTTTAAGAAACTTGTTAAATCTGCAGTGTGAAACTTACTGATGGAAGATGCAGCTCAATTAAAGCAGGGGCCATGGAGCAATTTCTATAAGACTGTTCACATTCTGTGTAACTAAATTTTCCTTTGTGGAGTTTTAAAACTTGAGAATCTGTTGAAAGAGAATATTCACTGGGCCTGAATACATGGCTGTTTTGTTGAACCAAGATAATTAAGATTTAGATATGATTATAAGCTGTCGTGAATGTATGTGTACTCAGTGTTTCTCAACTTTGGCATTATTGACACTTTGGGCTGAATACATTTTTTTTTTGTAAGTGTAGAGGGCTGTCATGTGCATTTGTAGGATATCTCAGCAGCATCCCTGGCCTCCACACACTAGATGCTAGATGCCAGCGGTGCTTCTCTCAACCCTGTTTGTGAAACTTCCCCCATCCCCATTTGTGACAACTGGACAATATTGCTGCAGTTGAGAACCACTAATGTATGCTTGAATGTCATGGACCCGTCCACATATCTTATCCAACTTAATGTGTGCAGTATTGACCTGGTTTCCTAGTCAATCTCACCTTTCACTTCAGTTTCAGCAGGTAAATTTACTTTAGTTGCTTACTAATTTTTTGGAGAGGGGGATTGGGAGGTTACCAGCTTAATCTAAGAGCTTAAGAAATTATACTAATACCTAGCAACTTGGGCTGGTAACTTGAACCTTGCTATTTGTATGATGGACTAACATTTTAGTACAGGGAATGGAAGCAATGAAGGAAAGCAAGAAAGGGAGGAGACAAAATAGACAAGAATGGCTTCAATGCTTGTCATATTAACTTTAGGGATGGATTTTGGAGCTGGTAGGAGGTGTACGAAATGAAGAAGAAGAGCTCAGTGCTTTGGCCAGTCGCTCCTCAGAGGCCATTTTCCTCCCCCCTTGTACCACTGCCAGTATTCTGTCAGCTTAATCTTGAGTTTTTGAAGGGATGCTCTTGTACCCCTGCTGCTTCGAGTCATTCCACTTCCCACCATGTATTACTATGGTCAGGACATAAACATTAGACTATTAACCCTCCCTAGTCCCACTTGTGCATTCCTATAAAGATGCTAAGCATTGGGGTGCCTGGTCGGCTCCATCAGTAGAGCATGTGATTCTTGATCCCGGGGTCATGAGTTCAAGCCCCATATTGGGTGAGGAGCTCACTAAGAAAAAAGGATGCTAGGCATCTCTGGCTTTAGAATTGGAAAATCTAGCTTGACTATCAGAACTTGACTGATTTGCTGACAACAGCCCTGGCACAAATAGTTTTCAACAGCAGTTATTTTACTGAGCTGAACTTTCTTAACATATCAGATCATTACTCTTAAGTACAAATATGTAGTCTTAGTGAAGTAACGGGGCATAGCCTGTATTGGATTTTGATAGTTCTGGCATTTGGTTCAGCAGTAGCTTGACCCTGAGTTAATTAGACTGACAATTCCTGCTGGCTGTTTAATCAAAATACTGCAACTTTCAACTTCATCAGTAATTTAGTTCATTTGTCTTTATTATGATTCCATGATTATTTCTGGTTGGAAGACTAGTATTTTTGATAATTGTAATATTAGTGATGAATGGCAATATGTCTGTGTAAAGAAATATGCATTAGTATATCTACAATACCATGATGGGCTTTAAAAATAAATTCCTTTGAAGGAAAGAAGATAACTATTTCTCTAATACTCAAAGCATCTTTCCCATGTTTTGATAATTTAAATTACTATCAAGTATAAGAAAACATTGAATCCAAGAGGAGAAAACACAGTTTCTTCCCTAAAATAATTTTAATGTTTTAAAAACTTGCAGAGATAACTTTGTAGGAAGTGTAAGAATAGGGCTGCCTGGCTGGCTCAGTCAGTAGAGCATGTGACTTGGTCTCAGGGTCATGAATTCAAGCCCCACATTGGGTGTAGAGTTTACTTAAAAAAATCATAGGAATTTTTTTAAAAGATACTCCTCCAATCTACTTCCTTAACAAATCACTTACATTTTCCATGTTTTTTTCCAATCTTGTTTGCATGCATAACCAATTTTATACAGTTGCAATTACAGCGTAGATCCAATTTTGTATTCTGCTTTTTTCACTTAGCATTATTCTTCCATAATAATTTAAAGAGAGTTTTATTTACGGTTATTTCAAATGTAGAGAATATAATTTTCTAAACTGTACTTAAGTGCTCAATTTAAATATTTTAATGGCCAACCCAAATCATGAAATGTACTCTAGATAGGGGTGCATTATAGTTAATGCTTAATATTGCAGGAAGCAACTTACATATACATTAGATTAAAGTCCAATGTTATACACAAGTGGAAATGAGGACATTGAAGGCTGGTCGTCTTTATGTATTTGGACATTTTTCTACAGTCAGATGTACTTCTAGAATTGGTTAGCCTGGCTGCTAAATCTTCATGCCCTGAACTAATTCAGCCAGTTGTAAAATTGTACCTTTCTGCAGATGACTTAACATGTGCACCTCATTTATACTTGAACTTGGTATGATTCAGATAGCATTATCCTAAATGATGTTAAGAAATTGTTCATTTTCTGTGTCAGCGAAAAATGAGGAGAGGCCAACTACATTTCGCCTGAAGAGAGTCATGTCAGAACTGACATCTTGGCAGATACAAAAATGCAAGTAAGATATTTTAACAGGGCATACTAAAACTAATGAACTGAGGACCAATATACACTTCTACATTGTATTAAAGTGGCATTACTGAATTTACAAATGTTAAAAGACATGCTTTATTAGTTGCTGTAGGAGTCCTGTTTCATTTTAGTGTATCAGATAAAAAATAAATTTGCTTTCCTTTTGTGCATTTTTTAACCCTTATTCTAAAATGTGGGTTGAGAAGATGGATTGTAAAAGTTAATTTTTCTAGTATAAAACATTAAAAGGAAAATGGACTATTTATGTATCTATTATGTATCTATGTATTTATTAAAGAAACAAAATCTGAACAATGAATTTTTTTGCTTGACAAAGTGAGTAGCCTAGTGAGGTCTCCCATAAGTAATATTGTGCTTTAAGCTAAAAAGCTAATAGGATACTTGGATATTTTGAAATTAGTGAATTATTTGCAAGAGCTGGAGAAGATTGTTTCCACTTAATTCACTTTCTATTAGGCTCTTATTAATATGTGGTGTCCAATTTTAATTTCTTTATTTTCAGGGTGATTTTTTTCCCCCAGGGAATTTAGGAAAAAGGACTACAATTGATGAAAAGGGTATCAATTGGAAAGATTAAATCTGACTGGGTTGTTTTTCCTGGAGGAGAAACTAAGATGTTTAACTTAATACTCTCTTCAGGTAGATTGGCTATTATAAGGTCAACAAGACCAATTTCAGTTTGTCGCCTCAATTTTATTTAGAACAGAGGGCCTCAGTGTATGGTCCCCACCCCAAAAGCATCAGTACCCCTGGGTATCTTGGGGCCCACCCCAACCCACTATACAGATGAAGCCCAACAACTGGTTTCAGTCAACCTTCCAGGTGATTCTGTTGTGCACTAAAGTTTGAGAGCTAACAGTTTAGAAATAGTTTAGGGAAAAGAACAAATATTAAAAATTGAGATAAATTAAAAGGAAATGGATAAATGAATTTGCTTTGACCTCAAGAAGAACCTTTCTAGGGCACCTGGGTGGATCAGTCCGTTATGAGTCTGACTCTTGATTTCGACTCAGGTAATGATCTCACAGTCATGAGATCAAGCCCCACATCAAGCCTTGTGTCTGGACATGGAGCCTGCTTAAGATTCTCTCTCCCTCTCTTTCTGCCCCCTCCCCTGCTCAAGCTTTCTCTCTCTCTCTCTCTCAAAATATTAAAAAGAAAAAAAGAAAAAGTCTTTCTAGGTATTGTGGTTATACTGTACCAGTATTTATAGGATGCTTCAGTATTTTTTTTAAAGTAAGCTCTAAGCCCAACGTGGGGCTCAAACTCCCGATCCTGAGATCAAGTAACATGGTGTATTGACTGAGCCAGCCTGGTACCTCTCACAAGCTTATTCTTGAGGCTGCCTCAAGTGGAAGGGGCATGTCTTCGCAATAGAAGATGAAGAACATCTTCATGATGAAGAACAGAAGAACTTGGCTCCATTATTTTATTGAAATACTTAAAGATTTGTATATCACTTTAGATATTCTTCTCAATTCCCTCCCTCAAGACACCCTGAGGATCTGCATACTTTCCATCCACTTGTTTTGGAAGAATAAGTCATATTTCATCTGGAGTTCAAATGAATCAGTTCCTTAAATTCTTCCCCCCTGCTCGATCCTGTAAAATAACATTTAGGAGAGCTTTGGGAGTGAAACAAAATACTCTTATTCAAATGTAAAATGAAAATGTAAGAAACATTATGAACCTCTTTGTCTCTCAACTGTTATTTTAAAACTTGGGAAAGTACTGGCCTGGAAGTGGGAAAGGAGTTGATGTTTCCTCCACTGGCTTTGCCAGGACCCCCCAGGGTTTACTCTTGAAGAATGGTTTGAGTTTGTCTGCAGCCATCTCTAGGTTCTTGGTAATTGGAAGGTAGGCACAGCAGGGCCAGCATTAAGCATTTCCATCCTTTCTGGCTGTAAACTACTGGAAGACACAAGCCACATGTTACCACTCTTTGCAGGATCTTGGTGTCCATCCTGCAGTGCTGCAGCCAGGAACTCAGGGAATGTATTCTCTTTCAACGAGTTTAGTAGGGCATGGTGGGAGCCAGGAAAGGCCCGCCCTGCCCACACTCTTTAAATTTATACCCTGCTCCCTAGCCCTGATACTCCTCCCTGTTTTATTATTTTTCCCAACAGCAAATCACTTTCTAACATTCTATGTCATTTACTGATTTGGTTTATTTTTATCTCCCTCAGTCCACCATGAGGAGAGAGATTCTTGCTTGCTTGATTCACTGCTGTACCTTCCCCGAAGACCACATAAAACAATGCAAAGGACAAAAGAGGCAGTCAATAGATACTAACTGAATGAATGAAGAATTACTGTCACATTTATTGCACATTATATGTTGCACACCTAAAATGGAAATGATGTCATATGCCTATTATCTCCCAGTAATAATAATAAAAAAAGAACTATTCACCGAGCACTGTGTTCTGAGCTTAGTGCTAAGGTACTAAGTGCTAAGGTACTATATTGAATAACAGAATTCACCCCTGTTCTCAGAGTTAACAGTTTGGTGTCACCCCTACCCACTCTAGGTCCTATTGCATTTTGTTCGCCTGTGGGATTGACATGCCTGTTATCATTGTAGTTTTCTCCTGTAACAAAGCATTCCCCAGCCAAGACTACAGCATTGCTTCTTGAGTCCCCAAACCAGCAGCATGAAGAAATGTTAGAAATACATTTCAGGTCTCTTCCTAGAACAGTAAAATTAGGAACTCTGGGGGGCAGGACTCAGTAATCTGTGTTTTAACAAAACCTCTGGGTGATTCTAATACGCTCAAGTTTGAGAATAACTAGCAGAGGACTGAATTCTAAAACTGTCAGGTGAGTACTTTTGAGAAAGAAATTGGAGGCTACCGATACACTGTTCAGTTCATTTTGTGTTGCCTATAGATAGCATTTCCAGTAACAAGGTATCAATAACAGGAAAAGAATAAATGGTATTTAAATTAACTTCCCATTACTGCCGTATCAAATTACCACAAATTTATTATCTTATGGTTCTCAGGTCAAATTTCCAAAATATGCTTTACTGGGCCAAAATCAAGATGTCAGCATCATCGGGTTCCTTCAGAAGGCTCAAAGGAGCCTTGACTTTTCCAGGCTATAGAAGTTGTCTGCATTCCTTGGCTTGTAGCCCTTTCCTTTGTTTTCAAAGCCAACAGTTCTCTGAATCTTATTCTCTTGCTTCTAAAGACTCTTGTGACCACATTAAGTCCACCCAACTAATCCAAGATATGTCCCTACCGCAATATTCTTCGTGTAATCACAGCTATAGAGTCTCTTTTGCTGTGCAAGGTATCTGATTCACAGCTTTCAGGGATTAGGATGTATGTGTCTTGGGGGGACCATTGTTTTACCCACTGTAACATTCATTATTAGGTGGCATAGAATACCAAGCAGCTCATGTCTTAAGTATGATGACTTTAGAATGTCAAAGCAACTGCTTGAGGAATAACAAAAAGCAGCCATTACTGAGAGCTAGACAAAAGAGAAGTCTTTAAGACCTATTAAAAATCCATTAGAAATGAAACGTTTTATGTGGTCAGTAGTAAAAGAAATAGATAGTCTACCTATTATATTTATGGTGACTGAAACTGCAGAGTCAAGTGCAGTTCCATGGGTAGAAGGCGTGGACAGTTCTGCTTCTGGGCAACCATAACCAGGATTATTTGAAGCGTGCTAGGAAGACCCCTCTAATCTAAAACACCTCTACTAACAATGTTAGTGAGCTCTTGATCCGGAAATGTTTGTCTTTAAAGCAGAGAAACACGTAGAGAGGGCCATTCCTAATTAAGGCCTGAGCCAGTTCTTTGCTTCAACATAATTTATATGTGAAAGTCAGTAAAAATGGACTTGATTGGTTGCCTGGAAGAAGTATAGCCACAAATAGGAAAGTCTGAGGCACTATTTACTAACAGTATGAGGCTTAGTTTTCTTTTCTGTAAAATCTGGTTAATTATTCTTACATCATAAAATTATGATGTAAACTAAATGATATGATGCATCTGAAACATTTATCCCAAAGCTTGGAACACAGTGAATTGTTCAGTATGTGCCAGCTGCACTTATTAGTGTGTTGTCTTCATTATCATTATTTTTTATAAATCTAATCTTGTTTGAGGAAGATACATGGGAATGCTATTGCTTTCCTTTGTTGTTGGTGATGGCTTTCAGAGGCTGGATATGTGCAAAAGTTTTTAGTTAGCAGTACCTTGGGCAGCTATATTTTTTCCTCCAAACTACTTCCTGAATCTCAGTGGGCCTTGAAGAGGTGAGGGAGAAGAGCTCCATGTATAGGGAAGGCAGAAGGTTCAGAAATGGAGGTAGGGATAGATACACTTGAGTTATAGTTTTCCTCCACAGTTTTGCTGAGGGTCAAAGAACATCCACTGGCATGTGAAGGAGTTCATGTCAGGCACTGCCTTTGCATGGTGCTTGCCATACACTAAGTACTCAATAAATGTTTAACAAATGAATGATTTCTGCCCCTTCCTGGGGAGTCCGCACTATATTCTCAGTTCATAGACTCCTTATTGCTAAACTGAAATCTGTGATGACCCCAACTGCTGCCTTCAAATCCCTGGGACTAAATATCATAGCTTATGCAACTTTCTTCGTGAAGTTTCCTAAGATCTCCAAGTTAGAATTTGCCACTACTACTCTACCCTTGGTTTACACACTTCCTTTATATTACCAGCATTTCTTTTTACCACTTTTTTTTAAAATTTTTTTTTCAACGTTTATTTATTTTTGGGACAGAGAGAGACAGAGCATGAACGGGCAAGGGGCAGAGAGAGAGGGAGACACAGAATCGGAAACAGGCTCCAGGCTCCGAGCCATCAGCCCAGAGCCTGACGCGGGGCTCGAACTCCCGGACCGCGAGATTGTGACTTGGCTGAAGTCGGACGCTTAACCGACTGCGCCACCCAGGCGCCCCTCTTTTTACCACTTTAAACATGATTCTATGTATGCTCTATTGTAAGCTCATTGAAAACAAGTGCCATATTTTATTTATGTTCGTATTTCTAAATCCTAGCACAAAGCCTAGAGCAGAGTAGGTATTTAATAAGTGTTTGTTTACTTAACAAAAATGAATGATAAACAATTTAAGCAGGGTTTTAGTTTTATAAGTTTAGACTACAGTGTTGAAAAGATCATTATTACGGATGATAAAGTCCACAGAACCAGGGCTGTGTGTTTGTTGGTAGTGGTGACAAAGGTGAGAAGTAGAAGGGGTTTTAAAAGAAGAGAGGAAGAGAAATATATATGAATTCGGAATGATCTTTCCTTCTATAAGGAATGTCAAAGAACATACAGTGAAAGGAAGGTAATGGAGGGATCATAAGAGAGACTGTTCAAGGCCATCCATCTTCTCAAAACCAAAATTTCTCTATTTTTACTTCCCTTCTCCTTTCTTCTTGTATCAAAGGAAAATGTGCTGCTCTTTCAAGAGTGATTTCTCCACACCTGGTGTCACCTTGCTCTCTCCTGTCTTCTTGTTCCACTGATGATATACTTCTTTCTTCTTTGTCAATCTTCTTTTTTTTCTTGCTCCTTCTGCTTCCAGCAAATATACCCAAGGCTTCCTTACTGTACAGTTAGCCCTTCCTTTGTCCTTGCTACCTCCTTTGAGCTTTGTTCTTAATTTTGGTTTCTTCTTCATTGTTAATCAGGTCATCCACATTCTTGCCTCCTTTTCCTCACCACTTACCTTACACAGTTTGGTGGTATTGCTGTGCTGAAACCTCTCACTGATCACCATCAGTGATCTCCTACTTTGAAAAACACATTATAATTTCTTAGCCTGCACTTCACTAAACCTCTCTGAGGCGTTTCATGTGGACTTTTTGCCAAAATATGACCGTCAGCATTTCTATCTAGAAATACTCTCTACATTAATTAGCTAATTGATTAAACAAACATTTGAGTGGCTACAGGGGACCAGCACCATCTTAAGGGAAAGAAAGTCATGGGCAAAAACAGACTAGATCCTTTACCCTGTTGGAGGTTAAAGTTTAACTGAAGTTTGAGACAGTTAATTGATCAATAGGTAACATAACTTTGCAGTTGTGAAAAGGGCTATCAAGGAGATGTGACATCGTTAGGGAAATCAGGCAAGACGGCTCTGGTGGCAGGTCATTTAAGTTGGGATCTGAGGGGCGTGCAAGAATGAACCAGCCTAAGGGGAAAATGGAAGACTGTTTATGCAAGGGGGGCAGCATAAACTACATATTGTAGGAGGAGGTGAAGAGTGTAAGTGACTGAAAAAAAGACCTGTTGGTTGGAGTGGAGAACACCAGGGGGTGCCTAAATGGGTGCGTGGAAGGGA
Source organism: Prionailurus bengalensis (assembly GCF_016509475.1). Classification (NCBI taxonomy): domain Eukaryota; kingdom Metazoa; phylum Chordata; class Mammalia; order Carnivora; family Felidae; genus Prionailurus; species Prionailurus bengalensis. The sequence continues at coordinate 54,056,494 of NC_057356.1, forward strand.
ATGTGACAGGACCCAGGAAACCATGTTAAGGAATGAAGCAGTAGGAAGCTACAGAAGAATTTTAAGCAGGTGAATGCCCAAATCTGATTCATGTTTTGGAAAGGTTGTTCTGGCTGCAGCATAATACCCTGGGGTGGGGGAAGAGTGGATGGGGCTTAACAGCCAGTCGGGAGGTTACTACATAGTACAGGCAAGAGATGATGGTATTTCGTACCAAAAAGTGGTGGTGAAGGATTAAGTAAAATAATTGATTTAACAGATCTTGGTATACAAAGACAATCAAGACAAATTAATGGTCCTTCCATTTATTGGTAAATATTTTCAATAGTCAGACTATACTGTGGCATATTTGTGCACCCCTTGTGATACAGCTGCACAACTACATCCCCCACATGGAATTTCCATCCTGATCTGATTTGCTTACCTCAACGTGCTCCCCTGTCCTTATCTCTCTCACAGCATGTATCATACTGCACTACATTTCTTCTCCTCCAATAAGATGTGGGCTCCTTAAATATGGATGATGTGTATCACCAGTTGTTCTCAAGCTTAATGTGCATAAAAGTCACATGGAGATTTTCTTTAAATGCATATTTGACTCATTAGATGTAGAGTGGGGTCTGAAATGATTAACTTCTAAATTTTTTATGTTTTATTTTCTTTTTGAGAGACAGAGAGAGAGAGGGAGGGAGAGGGAGAGAGAGAGTGTGAGTGTGATTGGGAAGGGGCAGAGAGAGAGGGAGACACAGAATGTGAAGCAGGCTCCAGGCTCCAGGCTCTGAGACATCAGCACAGAGCCTGACACAGGGCTTGAACTCACAAACTGTGAGATCATAACCTGAGTCGAAGTCGGATGCTTAACCGACTGAGCCACCCAGACACCCCTGAAATGATTAATTTCTAATAAGACTCAGGTGATGCCAATGCCACCAGCTTAGAGGGACCACTTTGGGTAGGAAAGTCTTTATACACAATCTTATCCCCTGTACCTAGTAGAGTGCCTGGTACATAACAGATTCTTGGCAAATGCCTATTGACTGAATAGTCTATTTTTCCAAACTTATCTGCTAATATTTTCCTTTATGTACCTAAATCTCAAAGCTCTGCCATAACATCACCCCACATTCAGTTTCCCATGTCACTTTCCTCATTCACTTGGAGAGCTAGCTCACTTTTATCTCAAGTGGAAAACAATTTTGCAAATCCATGTCAACTACCATATCCTCTAATGATTTTCTCACTTATCCCCAAGTAAAATTTTTCTCCTTCACCTGATTTCACTTCCCTATAAAAAAAGATAGAAAACAGGCATATTTGTTTTTCTTTCTTACATACTGTCCTGTTATGTTTGCTTCGTTCAAATCTTGTTTCAATTGCCATCCCAAACCCAGATCCTCCAGACTATGTATGCCGTAGGGGGAAGAGAGTCTAAAGCTTTTATTCTCTAATTACTCTGCATGTAATAGTATCCAGTAAGTATTCATAGAACAAATGAATTGTGAACATGGGTATATGAGTCAAGGTATAACTTTGTAGAAAGAGATAGGACCTCAGCTTCCCTTCCTGAATTCTTATATATGGGATGGCTTGGGGAAACTTTTAACTGGCACACATATCTTCCAGAATAGAGATAGGTCGGTGGGTAACTAGACAATTTAGATAGAGAAGAGTGACTGACAAGTTTTACCAATGATGTGGAGGATATTTGCTGTTTGGATATTTAAGGAGTGAGGATGGAACAAGAATGTCATGGTGTCATACCTCTGTTTTGTTGACTGTCCCTCTTCCTACTCAGGAGATATAATCACCCTGAATCATCTTGACACCAGTTTTTGTGCAAGTATTTCATGTGAATGTAAAAACTAGTGTTCCAGAGGGTGGTTAAGTCTTTTGATCTGCAGTCATCTAACTGAAGGTCAGGGAATTTGAGAGTCTCCTGAATAAAGTGACTTTGTTCCTTGGATACAAGATAAGTGATGCTAAATACAAATTTAATCTCAGAACATAGCAGCATACATATTGTATATAAATTGAGAGTATACTTTTAAAATAACAATTCTATCTAACCTGACTTTTATTTTGCTTTGTAAATAAAAGATAGGTGGTCCAAATTTTAAAAAAGAAAAATAGTTTGGCTTATTTTATGACTGTGTGCATGAAAAATAGGCTACATTTTGCCCATTTGAAACTTAGACATGTATAGTTGTTGAGATCTCAGCAGAACGAGGTATTGTTCGTTTTGGTAGATCAGTGTTTCTTCAACCCTTTTTTAGATTATTAATTTCACTGCCAGTTAAATAAATGAAAGGAAAATCTTTCTCAAGGTTAGATTTATCACAATTTCTGAATTAGTGGTATCTAATTTAAAGGTTTTTCCACATTCATCTACCATCTACCTCTTCAAGTTTGGTTTTCTGTGCTCATATCACTAACCAGATGAACTAGATGAGATTGGATCTGGGCACAAATAATATAATATATAAACACCTCATATGACTCCTTTGCCTTGGTCTCTAGACAGTATTCAAAGAAAAATTGAGAGTGGGTAAATAATCAGATCATTTATTTTATTTGAGATTGAAAAGAGTATGTACTTCATCCTCTCCATTAAGACCAAAAAAAAAAAATGTTGAGTCATAGCAATCGAGACTTGCCAATGTTTTGAAAAATATATCTATCAAAACATTAAACTGAGTAGGGTTCAAAGCATTGAGAAATGCTCAGAGGCAGGCAGGCAGGCAGAAGGCTGGCTGGATGGCAAGAGCCTGTAGATTTATGTTGTGTTAAACCAAACAGGGTACTTTGGGCAGTTTCTTCTGAGAGTGTTATTTTAGGATTCCAGGTAAATCAATCTTTGCTACTGCTCTCTCTCCAGTTCACCGTGTCCTCCATCCCAAGTGCCCTTAATTTTTATGAGGTGCCATTTAACAAATTGTCATCAGAAGGATCTTCGATGTCTGTTGGCACACGCAGGCTTGTGGGTTTGTTTGCTCTCCGCAGCTCTCCTGTACCATTCCCTCTTGCTTCTCCACCCACCACTTCCTGCCCTCACTTTTCTTTGCTGGAAATCTCCATCTTTCCTGCTCTCTTCCCACCCACTTTCATCTCACACATCCTGTCTCTGCTCTCCACGGTGGCCTCATGAATGAGTAGAACCTTTATCAGCAGTCACTGATATGACAGGTGCCTTGTGCACATGACATTGGACCTCACGTGTCTTCCCCACCACCACATCACATAAAGGACTGTTCTTTCAAAAAGTTTGGGCATTAAAAAATTGTTTTTAAATGTTTATTTATTTTTGAGAGAGAGAGAGAGAGAGAGAGAGAGAGAGAGAGAGAGAGAGAGCATGGCCAGCGGAGGGGCAGAGAGAGAGGGAGACACAAAATGCAAAGCAGGCTCCAGGCTCTGAACTGTCAGCACAGAGCCTGACATGGGGCTTGAACTCACAAACTATGAGATCATGACCTGAGCTCGGATGCTTAACCAACTGAGCCACCCAGGTGCCCCAGAGTTTCAGCATTTTTAAACATATTGAAAAAGTGCTGCTGTCACCAGCAAGGGAAAATTGCCATCTTAATTCTTATACAAGTTTAGGAGTGTTTTTATCATAGAGAGAAAACTATCTATTGGTTGATCTCTTCTTTATTCTTTTCACCCCAACATCTCTGTTCGCCTTTTATAGATGTTCTTAGAGTCTTTTACCCACTTCTTACAAACTTTATGATTTGACTTTCAAAGTCTAGTTTTCAATAAGGGAAATAAATAAATAAGAAGCTTGTTTATTATTCTGTCATTATTGCTTTATCATCATGGCATGAAATACTGAATAATGAGGATGCAAACACCCATTTTATGGGCCTATTGCAATCTTCCCTGTATAATTAATATCTATCATTAGATGAAAGTCATATCATTTGCAATTTGATGCAGCTTTCTTTAGAATTTCTTGATGACTCTAAGGTAGTTTATATGCTAGTGCACCTGTTGCTTGTAATCAGCTTTTATTAGATAAATAGGCATCTAGCCCTTTGCATGCTCTCCTTCACTACTCATCTTCTCAAAGGGCCACTGCAGTGGCGAGAAGCAGCCTTTATTATAGCTCCTTTGCATAATAAGGCTGTCTCTCCCTTCTTCTGCCTCCTCGCCTCCCACCCGAAGGAAATATTGCCTCTGTCTCACTATGAGGGCATTCAGGCTGGATGGCCTTGTTATAAAGCACAGAAGTTGGAGGCATATAAATCTAACACATATCCAGAAAAAGAACTTGTCTCAGACTAGACTCAGGGCACTCTGCTTGAGCTCTCTGTTTTATCCCATTCCTGGAAACAAGAGCTGTTGCTGACATTAAAAACACAGCTTCTTATAATCATTTCTTATCTCTTCCCTTAACTGCACAGACAAAGCCAGACAGAAATTGGGTCATACATTCACAGGTTTTAAGTTTACATGGGAACCTGCCCTTTTCTCTTTGTCTTAGGCTCCAAGGTAGCTAAGGTTGTTGCTAATCCCATATATCACAACAACGCAGCCCCTTGAATCCTGGTGCCCTTGGAGGTACCTGTCATCGTTCACAATGGTCCAGAGGAGCCCATGAGTGCACACAGAGATGAGTACCAATCCATCACCACTACTGAACTGGTAATTCCAATGTCATGCCCTCCTGATGGTGGGTCAATGGCCCCAGCCTCCAGTATGAAGGATGGTTCATTCCTTCATTTGGCACAGCTCTCCCCTGACCCAGAACACTGAGGATGAGTAAGCTCATCCCAAGATTCAGAAGGCCTGGATACTTAAAAGCCTTAGCACCACCCACACGGTTCATTGCACAATTTCCTTATTTATTACAACTCCAGAACCCTCCTCCTTTTCCTCTGAAGCCACAAGGTTCACTAGTGGAACAACTCAGAGGATGAGATGGTATGCTAATAAACACTTGTGCAAATATCAATTGATAATGTCACGGTGTATTTGTGGAGGAGTCGGAAATTCCAGTAACCAATCCTAGTTTAGCAGGTAATTTCTTTTTCCTTTCTCTCTCTCTCTCTCTCTTTTTAAAAAAGTACTTTTTTTTTTTTTACCTTGCATACCTAAAAAAAATTCTCCCTTGTTTTTGTTAGAACAGAGATTCTTTAAAAGTGTTTCTGGGGAGACAGTTCATTAAGTGGTTAAGAGTGCAGTCAGGCTGCCTTGGTCTTAATTTCTTCTTTTGCACACTTACTAGTCTTGTGAACAGGTTACTTAACTTCTCTAAACTGGATTTTTCTCATCTCTAAAATGGGAATGATCACGGTACCCACCTTGCAAAGTTGTTCTTGTGAATGACTCCATGTAAAACACTGCATATGATGCCACAGAAAAGCAAGAGACAGACAGACTTAGGGTTTAATCCTGGATCTTGAGCACGCCATGTGACGTTGAGCAAATATTTAACCTCTCTGAACCTCAGTTTTTTCGCAAAGGTAGGGATAACGATTCGTACAGGAACAGCTTTTGGTTAAGAACTGTATGAGTTAGTATCTATAACACATCTGACATATTATAGCAGCCTAATGAATATTAGTTTTCTTTTGTATTAAATTGTTAGAAACAACATGGTAGAACTGACAGGCATGACCTTTGGGTGGAAATTGATTTGAAGCTTGACTCTACCATTTAATAGCATCATGGCCTCAACTTGGACAAATTACCTCTTTTTTTGAGCTTCAGTTTTCTCATCTATAGCATTATCAGATTGCTGTGAAAATTAAAAGGAAAATAAAACATACTATATTTATAGAAAGTTCATGGTTCAGAGTCGGCATGATGCCTCCCTCCTCCTTCCTTTAGGGCTATTAGACGTCAAGTATTTTAAAAAGTAAAGCAAAGCAAAACCAACAGCAGTGACAACATCTTGAACTCTGGTAGTAGGAGGGGAAAGTTTAATAAAAAGCACTAGCACTTATCTCAGATAAGAACATCAACCAAACCATATGCCTCACTGGTCTTCAGGTCTACGGTGTGTAGAGAGGATTGTTTGTAGAACGCAGCGGGTGAGTACTGAAGGACACAGTTAGGAATTGAAAGTCCCATTCTGACCAATTTTCGTGAGGAAGCCTCTAGGGACAGCTGCTGGCTTGACTCGGGCAGATTTTAAGATAGAAAACAACCAGCCCATCTTCTCTTGGGTGTGTGACAGTTTCACGGAAACCTGACTTACGAGGACAGACTGACATCTTCCCAGGCTTATAAATGGTCAAAGGGAGTCAAACAGCCCCACCCTTTCTTGGCATGCTTTGGTACTGAAAATTTTCCACTTTATGTGGAACTTGAGACCTTATAGTGAAACCTTGCATTTGAGGCCCTATTCTTTTTTGAAAAATGTTACAAGAAATTATAGAGGGAGCTTGCACAGCTGGTGACTGTTAGCAAACAGACCAAACCGAGAAAAGCAGGCCAACATAAATTCTCACCAGAAAACAAGGGTGTGAGTACCCTGTGGCCAAAAGAAATTCCATAAATCTAAAGCAAGGGATTTGGGGGCCGAGATTAATTTTGTTAAACTCTTAGGGTTCCTCACTTCAACTTTATGAATGAAATGTAAGCAACAAAGACCCTCTACATTGTGTCCTGGATTCTCACCCTGAGGTTGAGAGTACAGCTGATCCCTGAACATAGGTTTGAACTGCATAAGTCCACTTATTCACAGATTTTTTTCCAATAAGTACAGTAAATGTGAATTTACGGAGTATTGTAAATGTATTTCCTCTTATAATTTTAATATCATTTTGTTTTTTAGAACTTATTTTATTGTAAGAATACATTATGTAATACATGCAACATACAAAGTATGTATTAATTAGTTGTTTATGTTATTGGTAAGGCTTCCAGTGGGCTATTAGTAGTTAAATTTTGGGAGAGTCAAATGTTATTTGCAGATTAAAAAAAATTTTTTTTAACGTTTATTCATTTTTGAGAGACAGAGAGCGCAAGTAGGGGTGGGGTAGAGAGAGAGGGAGACACAGAATCCAAAGCAGGCTCCAGGCTCTGAGCTGTCAGCACAGAGCCCAACACGGGACTCGAACTCAAGAGCCATGAGATCATGACCTGAGCCCTAGTCAGACGCTTAACTGACTGAGCCACCCAGGCGCCCCTATTTGCAGATCTTTGACTGCACCCCTAACTCCTGTGCTGCTCAAAGGTCAATTGTACTCTTAACAATCATTATATAAAATCTTCCCAAGTCACAGACCAAACAGCCCATTGATACTCATTTCCTTATACTGTGTTCCTTACAAAAATAAAGGAGCCTCCAAGATGCTGTATTACATAGAGAAGGAAAGGCTCCAGATTTAATGGGCTTCTCAGAATCGAGACACACAGGTGTTGAACGTGATTTTAGGATGGGACACACATATACTTTGTGTTATGATCTGTACTTATGGGGGGGGGGTGCAAAATGTTGGAAACCTATCTTAAATAAAAGCGTGATTGTGTACATGATAAAAGTAATCAGCTCATTTTCAAAAATGTAGAATGTGAAGAAATGAAACATCTAAAGTCTCACCATCCAGTCTATCTTTGTTAACATTTTGGTTTATGTTCCTCCAGGATCCTTTTGGAGGCTGAGGGAAGCCATTTATTTATTTTTTTTCTAGTTCTCATCCTACTAATTATACATCTTTGAATTCTCTATTTTTGTTATATATATTTCACCATATTAGAAATTCTCCAAAGCATAATTTTTAAAAGTTTTTTAAAGTTTATTTATTTATTTTTAGGAGAGCACATGCAGAGCAGAGGAGGGGCAGAGAGTGAGGGGGAGAAAGAGACTCTCAAGCAGGCTCCATGCTGTCAGTGCAAAGGCCCACGTGGGGCTTGATCTCACAAACCATCAGATCATGACCTGAGCTGAAATCAAGAGTCAGTCGCTTAAATGACTGAGCCATCCAGGTGCCCCCAAACATACTTTTGATGACTGCTTTTTATTTGGATAAGTCCTTAATTTCCTCTTTCATCCCCTATCTCTTCCCATGCACTCTTCTCTGGATCTGCATCTTTGCGATCTCCAGACACTTGCTTTTACAGCATGCCAAGCATAGAGGAAAAACGGGGGCTCTGAAAAGGAAGGGCTTGTTTCAGGTCAGTCATAAAGCAAGCATTGATATGAAGGATGAGTCTATTATGACTATCCTGTTCTGGAGCAGCTAAAATAAAAAAAATTCCTTATTAAATTTTTTCTCCTTAATAATGCATGCTCGTTATAGGCAATACTCAATCTAAATGAAAATATATCCTATAGAGAAAGAAAGCTTCTTTCTTCAAAATTCACTCCCTAGGAGCAACCTGCTTTGGCCATCCGCACAGCCTTCTAGACTTTAAAAAAATGTACTTAAAAACACCTATGTGGGGGCGCCTGGGTGGCGCAGTCGGTTAAGCGTCCGACTTCAGCCAGGTCACAATCTCGCGGTCCGTGAGTTCGAGCCCCGCGTCAGGCTCTGGGCTGATGGCTCAGAGCCTGGAGCCTGTTTCTGATTCTGTGTCTCCCTCTCTCTCTGCCCCTCCCCCGTTCATGCTCTGTCTCTCTCTGTCCCAAAAATAAATAAACGTTGAAAAAAAAAATTAAAAAAAAAAACACCTATGTGAACATTTGATTCTTAACTACTATGAGATCATTCTAGACATTGTGCTTTGTAACTTATGGTTCTTACTTTGTATATCCAAGACCTCTTCTCACTCCATTTATATGGTTCTACCTCATGCTGTTTTGACAAGTGCATAGTACTCCACTGTATGGATGAGCCATAATTTATACAACCATCCTCTGATCAATGGACATTTAGGTTATCCATTTATTTTTGTTATCTTACAGTGCTGCAGTTGACATCCTTATGGACATTTTTGCCCACATACATCTCTGAAAGAGACATTCCAGAAGTAGATGATTTTGGTTTTGTTGGAAGGTGGTGGATCACTCTCTGAAAAGGTCCTGTCAGTGCACCTGCTGCTGGCAACGCACGAGACTGCCCCCTTCCCACACCCCTATCTTGTCAAAAGGTGGGGATTGCCGAGTCTGATGCAAACCATGTCAAGATACAATTTCCTATTGTCTGGTATATCTCTACATGTTTACCCTTTCTCTGTTACACACCAAGTGAAAAAATTACTTTGGGAGAGGCAGAGAACAAATAGAGCAGGAAGATGAAGAAAGCGTCTGGTCACCTTCTGCCTAGTTTTTTGCAATTTCCATCACTGGCTAGGTAGATTAGAAGCTTGAGGGCAGCTAACGGAGGTTGTAATGTCTTGCCATCTGGATGTTTTTTTTTCCCCCACAAATTTTTTATTGTTTGGGCGCCTGGGTGGTCTAGTTGATTAAGCGTTGGACTCCTGATCTCTGCTCTGGTCATGATCTCATAGTTCGTGAGTCTGAGCCGCACAATGGGCTCTGCGCTGATGGTGCGGAGCCTGCTTGGCATTCTGTCTCTCTTTCTCTTTGCCCCTCCCCCGCTTATGTTTGCTCTCTCTCTCGAAATAAATTTAAAAAATTTTTCTTGTGGTAAAATTTTCTTGTGGTAAATTTCTTAATGTAAAATTTACTGTTTTCACCAGCTTTAAGTATGTAGTTCAGAGGTATTAAGTACACTAATATTGTTGTAAAACCATCATCACCATCCAAGACTTTTGTTCTGATAACACGAAACTCTATACACATTACACAATAAATCCCCATTTCCCCCTCTCTCCAGCCCCTGATAACAATCATTCTTCTTTCTATCTCTATGAACTTGACTATTCTAGATACCTCATACGAATGGGATCGTATAGTATTTGGGGTGTGTGTGTGTGTGTGTGTACATGTATGTTTGCGTGACTGACTTATTTCACTTAAAATGTTGTCTTCAAGCTTCATCCATGCTTCATCCATATCTTTATGTCAGGATTTTCCTCCTTTTTAAGACTGACTAAAATTTCATTGTATGTATATGCCACATTTTGCTTATCCATTCATCTATTGATGGGCAGTTGGATTGCTTCCACATTTTAGCTGTCTTGAATAATGCTGCTGTGAACATGGGTGTACAAATATCTCTTTGAGGCCCATTTTCCATTCTTTCAGGCGTATACTCAGAAATGGAATTGCTGGAGAATTTGGTAAACCCATTTTTATTGATTGATTGATTGGGGAACTGCCACATAGTTTTCCACAGTGGCTGTGCTTTATATTCCCACCAATAGTAAGTATCCCAGGATTCCAGTTTCTCTACATACTTTGTAACTTTTTTTTTTTTTGATCATAGTCATCCTAACAGGTATGAGGTGATCGAAGAAGCTTTCTGAACTGCAGCCCTTTCTCTAAGAGGCCCAGCTGAGGTCAGCACAAGTGTTAGCTTGGAGACGCTCACAAGTAGTAACACTTCGGCTCTCTGGGGCTTTCACATGGTTGAGGGGTGGGCAGAGGAGGGGGTGAGGAACTGATACCGTTCCCCTAACTCAACTACTCAATGGCACTACTAGCTACTCAAGGGTCATGCTGTGTTGAAGAAGGAATGGGAATGAATGCCAAGGGCTGAGAAATAGCCCTTTCCAGCTGCCACCTCAGAAACCCTCTCATGGTACCTTCTTTGCATTTGCCATGGTGAAATTAAGTACTCAGTTGGGTGACTTAGTTTAATTTTTTTTCTTTTCTTTTTAACTGCAGGTTTCCTGAGGGCAGGAGCTGGCTGGTTGGTCTGGTTTCCTATGTTCCCCTAGCACAGCCACCAGCACAAAAGAAATCCTTAATACTGACCTAATAACCATATGCAAAAGATCATGCCTCCTGTTTCCTTCTTCATGGATGCCTAAGGATCTACATTACAAAGTAGAAACTGATACAACAATGACATTTGAAAAAAGACTTTACTTTTTGGAGCAGGTTTAGATTGAGAACAAAACTGAGTGCTCCCATATCTCCTTGTTTGCACACACGCAAACCTCTCTCATGATCAACATCCCACACCAGAGTGGTACATGTTTATGATCGATGAACCTACATTGGCACAACATTATTACCCAAAGTTCACAGTTTACTTTAGGGTTCACTCTTGGCATACATTATATGGGTTAAACAAATGGACGGCGTGTATGTACCATTAGCATATCATACAGAGTAGTTTCACTGCCCTGAAAACAATGAGGCCATTAAAAAAGGGGTTTTTAAAACATTTTTCGTATTTAGCATTCAAAATTGTTTAGACGTTTGAAAGGAGGAAAAGAACGTGCTTGATGTCTATAAACAGAGGGCTTGCATGGGCACCGGATGCCAGGAACCAGGGAGCACACAGCACCCCAGGCCTGACCCTGTGCGAGCACTCACCAGGAAGCAGAGGGCTCTTGTAGAGCAGCATTGGTAGCGGGCACAGAGAACCAGGGAGAATGTGCAGAAACCAGGGTAACTCTGGTAACCAGGTTTTGACTAGAAGTCAAGGGTCATGGGGCTTGGGGAATCCAGCAAGTGTTTTCTATTTCAGTGTGGACAAAGACAGGCAGCAGGAAGAGGGCCAAGCTCTGAAATGGCATCTAGAGGCCAAGATTTTCTTGTAAGTACTGGCTGAAGTGCTTGCCTAAGCCTCTTAATTAGGGGATTTAATCCCCCAGCAGGTGAAAAGGACCGAGGGCTTTTTCCATGCAGTGCTTTGCCAAATTCTAAGGTTAAGCACAGTCCAGAGGCTATTTGCCTTCTGCCAATATAAGAAAGAGTTGAAATTAATGTTAGGGAGTTAAAATCAAGGTTAGATTAAGTTAAGAAATGATTAAAAGCAGTTTAAAGGAATCAGGAAGTTATGTGATGTGTATCTAAGTAATTCTTTTCTCCTATGTCTTGTTTCAAATTATATATATATATATATATATATATATATATATATATATATACTGTATATATAATATCTATTATTGTTAAATGCACACATGGAATCGTTTCTGTTTAATCCATAGGGATTGTTATTTCAGTAAGGGTATAATGCCATGGAAAGAAACAAACAGGAAACAGAACTTGATGCTTAGGCACTGAGAAATTTTCCTTTCTGATGTGAAGAACCCCTGACCTAGGGTCCCCTAAGAGGCACCACCACCACCTGGTGGCCCTTGATGACGTTGCAGGTCTACAAGGCTCAGAGGAAGCCTTGAACTTCTGGCGATCACTTCTTGCAGATGCAAGTTCTTACCGTGAAAATGATTGTCAGAGTCACAATACTACCAAAGATTTAATATTTCCTGAGCATCCATTTTATGACAGCAAATACGGGGAGGGGGGGGCGGTCCGTGTATCTCATTTTATCCAGCAGCCGTATACAGTGGATAATATCATAGTCACCGTTTTGCAGAGAGGAAGCTGAAGCATAGCAAGATTAAGTGACTTGCCCAGGGTTAAAGAGAGAGGCCTGTTGGACCCATGGATTGAAATCAGATTTGCCTGACTGCAAGGAACCTGCTTTTCCAATACTTTCTGTGTGAATTTTGCATAACAAAGGGTAGTGAGATGCTTTGTGATTTCCTTTAAAAGGGTGATCTAGAACTTAGACCTATATTAATGTGTTAATTTGGGGAGCATTTAAGAATTAATATTTTAGCAAACCAAATCAAGATATTGTTGGTCTTCTGTTTTGGAAAACTGGATGAGATCTGTTGCTAAGGTGGTGTGGGTACACAAGAGAAATAAGAGAAAGTTAAGTCTATTAAAACATCAATGTCTACAAATTAAGATTAATTTACCAAGTATTAGTTGAGGGACTGACTGTATTATTCCAGGCATGATGAAATACACATGAATTTGATATGATTTCTTGCCTGGAAAGGACTAGTTATAGACAGGTAACATCATACTTTTATACCTTTATTCTAGCACGTAACTCTAAATAATATCATGGAAACAAAAGACAGCATTTATTAAAAAGTGGTACCACTCTTACTTGGCCTTCCTCCTACCTTAGAGACCCCTCATCCCCCATTTTTTCTTCCTCTTGTTCAACATTCAGTTTCTGATTTTTTCTTTCTGTTGTCTTTCTTTTTTCTACCTTTTTTCCCTGTTAACTCGCCTTATTCCTATTGCTTTAACCACCATCCACTTTAATAATTCCCAAACTGATACCAGACTTTCTTCCTGAGTTCTGCAACCCATATTTCTAACGGCCTCTTATATTGCTTACTCTGTATGTTCAAAATTCTTCCATTCTCAATTTCAATTAAAGTCACTATCATTTGCCCCATTCTCTAAGCCAGAAATCTGGGCATCATTTTAGATTTCACTTGCTCTTTTACATTGAGCTGGTCACTAGGTCTAGAAGGAATTCTTATTAATCTTAAATCTCTCCCTGTTCAAAATTCCTAGTCTTTAATCTGAACACATGTCACCTTTTATCTGGAATACTGCCACAATACTTCCTCCTCCAGTGTCCCACCACCTGCCCCTCCAATTCAACCTTTTTGCATCCACACAGGACCTTTCTGAAGTGCAAATTTGACTTCATTATTTCCAGTTGAAAAGCATTTAGTTGACTCACCCCCTTATAGAATAAGGCATGGTTAAGGGTAGGAATTTGGGAGCCAGAATGGCTCAATGGGAACCCCAGCTCCACCCTTGACAGGCTTAAGCTTGTATAAGGGTTAGTTATTTAATCTCTGTCAATTTCCTCATTGTAAAATGGAGGGGGTGGTGACAGTAGCATTTATTACATAGGGATTTATGCCAGGGTTAAATGAGTTAATATTCATAATACACTTAAAACAGTACTTGGCAGACATCAAGCTCTAAGGAAGTGTTTGTTAACTAAATAAGTTTCAAACATATATTACTATAGTATGTTAAGACCTGCAGCGAGTTTTCCGGTCTGTGTTCCTTTTTCCATTGTATTTATTTCCCTCCCTGCACTTATATCTTAGCCATTTTGAACCAAACATTCAGTGCTCTCATATACCTCCAGACCTTTACACATTTTATATAGTCTGCATAAGATTCCTTTTACTATGATCTCTTGAAGACTCCTACTTATACTGTAAAGTTCATTCATGGATCACCTCCTTCATGAAGACTGGAAAGCAGTTAGCTTCTTCTCTGTGCTTCCATAGCTGGTTTACACCCATTATAGCACTTGCCATATTGTTATGACTATTAGTTTACAACTATATATAACACCTAGGGTGTTAGGCCTGCAAATCCAGGGACTGACTTTGTTTTCTTTTTTCTTTCTTTTTTTTTTTTTTTTTTTTGCTCATCAGCACCTACCAAATCAGGCTCAGATATGTGCTGTATACATGTTTTTTATTGTTATTATCTTTTATTATAATGTTACGGTTGGAAGGGATTTAAAACATCTAGCCTGACTTCCTTAAATTGAATATGTAGAAACTGAGGAAAGGGAGATAAAGGTCGTTTTACTAGAGTCAAAAAAGGTGGGACTAGAACCGAAGTTGCTTTCTTCTCTATCAATGCTTCCTTGTCTACATTATACCATGGAGCTCCTGTCCCCCACTGTCCACAGGTCTGCAAAGAGTTGTGAACCAAATGACCTATATATACCCTACTTTATGTTTGCCCGCTTAATACACTTGGCAGGAATTTCGTATTCTGAGAAGAGACCACACTCCACCTGCTGGAAATTTACCTAAACTGCAAGTACTTCTTCCCTTGGTGTTGGTATTTCTGTTTTTTATGTTTCCTCTTTCTTGATTTCTTTTGTGGGTTTCTCTTCTTTTGCCTGTTCAGTATATATCTAGGTTTCATTGGGTAATTGGCCCTCTTATTCTACAGTTTCTTCTACTCTTGAACTTCAAATACTGTCTACATGCTGATAACCCTGAAGTCTTCATCTTCAGTGAGAATCTCTTTCCTGAGCCCCAGCCAGGGTCACCGGATTTTTTTGGACAGTTTGTGCACTGCCCTTCCATGGGAGGCCATTCTTATTGCAGCCTATGCGATTGGCACCCTGTGGTGTTGGGTAGTACCTGCAGCAGTATGCCCTAGGCTTTCTTTAGGAATTCCAAACATAACATGACCCAAACTCAACTCATTGTTGCCCCTCTGAAAACAACTTGTTCTCCTGGATTCTCATATCAAGGAGGGTTATGCCCTACATTGCCTTTGTCATTGTTGGCTCTTCTATCCCTGATTACCACCCCATCTGCTCAGTTACCAAGTACTGTGGATCCTACTCTCTAAAAATGCTTGTAATCATTTGTTTATCCACCCCGGCTTTCTCACCTTAGCTTGGGCTTTTGGTATACCGCTGACCTGCATTATTGCTACAGCCTTATAACTGCCATGCCTGAATCCACTTTTGCCCATCTTTAATCTTATCTCCACACTGTTGCCAGAATGAACTTTCTAGAATATAGATTTGACCGTGTCAGTTTTCTGTTGAAACCCTACAGTTGTTTTCCATTGCCTGCGGGTTAAGTTTGCTTTGTTTACAGTGGCTTACAAAGCCCTCCAAGACCTGAGCCTTGACTTTGCTAGTTCCCTTCTCCTTCTGCTCCCCTGTTTGCTCTGTTTTGGAAGTAGTTTTCCTTATATTTTTTTTCTTTTCTTTTTTAATTTAATTTAATTTTTTAATTTACCTCCAAATTAGGTAGCATATAGTGCAACAATGATTTCAGGAGTAGATTCCTTAGTGCCCCTTACCCATTTAGCCCATCCCCCTCCAGTAACCCTCTGCTTGTTCTCCATATTTAAGAGTCTCTTATGATTTTGTCCCCATCCCTGTTTTTATATTATTTTTGTTTCCTTTCCCTTATGTTCATCTGTTTTGTCTCTTAAAGTTCTCATATGAGTCAAGTCATATGATGTCTTTCTCTGACTAATTTCACTTAGCCTAATAACCTCCAGTTCCATCCACGTAGTTGCAAATGGCAAGATTTCCTTCTTTTTGATTGCCAAGTAATACTCCATTGTATATGTATATACCACATCTTCTTTATCCATTCATCTACCGATGGACATTTGGGCTCTTTCCATACTTGGACTATTGTTGATAGTCCTGCTATAAACATGGGGGTGCATGTGCCCCTTTGAAACAGCACATTTGTATCCATTGGATAAATACCTAGTAGTGCAATTGCTGGGTCATAGGGTAGTTCTATTTTTAGTTTTTTGAGGAGCCTCCATACTGTTTTCCAGAGTGGCTGCACCAGCTTGCATTCCCACCAACAATGCAAAAGAGATCCTCTTTCTCCACATCCTGGCCAGCATCTGTTGTTGCCTGAGTTGTTAATGTTAGCCATTCTGGCAGGTGTAAGGTGGTATCTCATTGTGGTTTTGATTTGTATTTCCTTGATGATGAGTGATGTGGAGCATCTTTTCATGTGTTGGTTGGCCATCTGGATGTTTTCTTTGGAGAAGTGTCTATTCATGTCTTTTGCCCATTTCTTCACTGGATTATTTGTTTTTTGGGTATTGAGTTTGATAAGTTCTGTATAGATTTTGGATACTAACCCTTTATCCAATATGTCGTTTGCAAATATCTTCTCCCATTCTGTCAGTTGCCTTTTAGTTTTGCTGATTGTTTCCTTTGCTGTGTGCAGAAGCTTTTTATTTTGATGAGGTCCCAGTAGTTCATTATTGCTTTTGTTTCCCTTGGGAAGTAGTTTTCTAAAGTGAATAAGATCACTTGCAACCTCATAGCCTTTGCTCACCAACTCTTCTTAGTACACTATTCTTCCTTCTATTTGCCTGGTGAACCCTAATTTGTCTTTGGGGGGTCAGCTGAACTCTAACCTCCTTCAGAAAGCCCTCCTTGACCTCCTTGAGCTGGGTTGGGTGCTCTTCTGTGCTTCCAGAGAGGATACTGCTGTCCTGTCAACAAAGCCTTTATCTTATTGTATTGCAATTTAGCTGTTCATTTCTTACCTTCCACATTAGATTTATCTTCTTCAAGGGACTACTTCTTGTTCACAGTTGTATTGACAGCACTTAGTGTCCATCCAGGCACACAGTAGGTGGTCAGTAAATTTCTTCTGGAGTGAACAAATGAATGACAAGAAAAAAAGAAAGCCTCAGGGCGCTTGAGTGGCTCAGTTTTTTGGGCATCTGACTTTTGATTTCGGCTCAGGTCATGATCTAGTGGTTCCTGAGAGTAAGCTTCGAGTTGGGCTCTGCACTCACAGCTCAGAGCCTGCTTGGGATTCTCTCTCTCCCTCTTGAAAGAAATAAATATAAAAAAAGAAAGAAAGCCTCATGTGTAGTTCCTTTGCAATTCCAAATCTTCAAGTGATGGCAAATACCAGCAGTTTTATCAGAAGGCACAAGGGTTTGTTGGGAAACAAGAATGTCCTATCCCCTTCAAGGTCCTTCTAGATGGATTAAGAATCACATTGACATAGGATAGAATAGCAAGAGAAAGTAAAATTTAATTTCATGTAAATTTCAAGTAAAATTTGCTAGATTCCTCTCTATCTACCATACTTAGTGCATAGTAAAATGTAGTTCTCTGTGGTGATAGCTCTCTTCCTGGAGCAGGTCCTCTATCTAAATTCTTTCCAGGCTGTTGTAGGGGAGGTAGAGAGCTTTTCCTGAATCTGCTGGGTTTTGATGGCTTTTTAACTCAAAATAATCTTCATGCCAATGTGACCCAAGGCAGCCTGGCCTTGGCCCCTGCAGTTTGCATACTGGGATCTTCTTCTAGAGAAGTGGCAGGATCCTATGCAGGGTAGAGTAGCCGGCACCATTGGCTAATGGCCTAAAAAAATGCAGGTTGACTTTGACGATGGGAAATATCTTTTTCCACATGCACACATGAAATTTTTATGTAGAAAATCCAATCTTTTAGCTTAAAGATTAACTTTCAGTTCAACTGGAAGAGCCCACCTCCCCATGCCCACACCTTGAAAATAATCAATTATACTCTAATGTGAATTAGTCTCAAATATTCTCCCAATAAGCAATTATAACAGGGAGCAAGCATGAAGTTAGTGGGCACTTTGACAGGGGAAAGAGGGATCATTTTAAAGTTAGAAGAAATCTTCAAAACTATGAGACTAAGGCAATACAAATAAAATTTGAATATTTCATAATTTTATATGGATTGGCCTTTATGTGTGCATCATTGAAAATCCATCAGTTCTATTGAATGTCCTTGGCTTCTAGACAAATCAATTCTCCTAGTCCCCAAAGAGAAACAAATAGAATGAATTAGCAAGAGTGTTTAAGGTGGTATGATTCTTACTGTAAAAAAATGGTATGAGAAAAGAGAATAAGTCTAATCCTCTCAAAAATTGTCACTGTTAAAATGACATATTAGAATGACATGTTGGAGAGAATATTTAAAATTTTATAATTAAAATAATTTTAAAGATGTTAGAAATGTAATATAAATTAAAATGACCCAATTTCTTTCTTTGTCAAAAGCTAAATTCAGATTATAGTTTTCAATAATCTCCATGGAAGTTACTTTTGAAGTCATTGGTTTTTAAAAACAATATTTAAGTCAGCTGTGTATATAAGTAATGGGGTTTCAGATGTTGCAGCTTGATTGCTTCCACATCCCTAAAATAATTCTGGAAACTCAAGAAACCATTTTGTAGTATTGGCAAAGCCATGCAAAGCTTTATTCTTTATATACAGAACTACAGCCTACTCTCGACCCCATGAAAGATGGACTTGCTTAGGGTAAAAGTAATAATTTTTAATATCCCCTTTCTATTAGTTCTAGTCTAATGCACAGGAAGGCATAACTCACTTCTGTAACAATAAGAAAGAGAGAAATATGTGTATGGATGGATGTCATCGGTAAGTGCCTTTGGCTAAGTAAAGCGCAATTGATTTGAAGGGCATACATCTGAATGGGCATTTGAGTGGCCCAAGGATGGAGAGGAATTCATAACTGTCAATGTTCATTATAGTTGGCCCCTCTCCTTTTCTCCCTCTCCCTCTTTCTCCTCCTCTTCCCTGCCATCTCTACCCACCCTCCCTTCCATCCTCTTCTTTCCCCTTTCCCTCCCTCTCTCCTTCCCTCCTTGAAGGGAATAATAGATAAATGAAAATACATATTGTAATTGGAGAAGAATGAAGTCACACTAGATGTTAGAGGAAATGTAGGTAGCGGTCCAATTGACTAAATTAATTCAATGGGATAAATATGTCAAAGCAAAGCATGATCAGAGGGCATGTGGGAGAAAAAGAAAACATTTGAGATAATAACAAAGGATAAAAAATTTGTTTTTTGAGGAATTTAAAAGAGAAAGGAAGCAGAATGATCTTTCTAGTTGCCATGTGCTTAAAGAATTCTAGGATTTGGAATTTGTAGAGGCACAATCTCATTGGTCAACATCAAGTGATTCATATAAGAAGGCCAGTAAACAATTATGGGTGGAGCCTTAATCTGTTGTCAAGCAGACAGATTTGTGAAGCAGAACTTGAAATGTGGAAAAGTCGACTATTAATAGCAGATGAAATATGGACCCTTACAAGTTCCGTAACATGTAGTTTTCTTAAAAACAACAGCAGCATGAAACTATAGCAGCTGAAATGTCAACATCATACCAGCCCTGTTTTAACTTTAACCTATCTTTTTGGAGTAGGATCAAAATACCGTTGTGTCATTTACAAATAAATGACAACAAAACAGGGGTACCTGGGTGGCTCAGTCGGTTGGGCGTCTGACTCTTGGTTTTGGCTCAGGTCATGATCTCGTGGTTCATGGGTTTGGGCCCCGCACTGGGCTCTGTGCTGATGGTGCAGATCCTGCTTGGGATTCTCTCCCTCTCTTGCTGTCCTCTCCCCTTCTCTCTCACTCCTGCTTTCTCTCTCAAAAATAAATTAAAATAAATTTTAAAAAATGACAACAAAACAATTAGAAGTTGGCTATAAGCAGATGCCCCTGGGAGAAGAAAAAAAAAGCATCACAGACTTGAGTCATGTAGTATACCATTACCAGAGAAATATATACACATCTATGAAAAAATACATTTTGAAAAACATTACATTTTGTACCCTTCAGGTCTTGAGTTAAAGAATGAGTCACTTCTGAAAGCAAGGAGGTGCTTGTGACTTAGCATTTTAACTCTTGGAGAAGGGCTTTACTGAAAATAGCCACGGATTTAGCAAAATTGGCACCTTCTCTTTAGAGGAGCGAAGCTGTAGGATTCCTGGGAAAAGTGGGCACAGTCCATGCGTAAGCTTTTAGTCAATGAGTGTTGTGAAAGGGAAGAATAAAATCATAATGACCTTTCAAATTAAAATGACGTCAAAGCTATTAATAATCCAAATGTAGAGATGGCTATTATGTGTAGATGGAGCCTAGCTGCCAGGCTAGTTCAAGATTGCTTAAGTGTTTGGAGAAAGAAAGTAAAACACCAGGTGATATGAAGCTCATCCATGCCCTGCCTTAACTCCATGACCATCAACTCCCTTCCTCCCATCCTGTCTTCCAAATCTTTAAGATGTGTGGAACACTCACTAGTCTTTTTTTTTTTAAGATTTTATTTTATTTTAAGTTTATTTTGAAAGAGACAGAGACTGCGTGAGTAGGGGAGGGGCAGAGAGAGAGAGAGAGAGAGAGAGAGAGAGAGAGAATCCCTAGCAGGCTCTGCAGTGCCAGCACAGAACTCAAGAACCGTGAGATCATGACCTGAGCCGAAATCAACAGCTGGACACTTAACTGACTGAGCCACCCAGGTGCCCCAAGATTTTACTTTTAAGTAATTTCTACACCCAATGTGGAGCTTGAACTCACAACCCTGAGGTCAAGAGTCGCATGCTCCACTGACTGAACCAGCCCAGTGCCTCCTTTTACCTCTTTAGGAATCTACAGATGAATATTATTTATTACTAGGATATGACAGAATTCATCTTCAAATTCCTCTCTCTCTGGTTGTCTCTCCTCTCCTTCCTTCCCTTCTTCTCCCCTCTTTTCCTTCTTCTCCTGTACCTTCTTTCCTTTCTTAATCAGATGTAGGTACCAAAGAAACTTGCTGGCAAAAGTTGACTGGAATGGAAGGAGTTTTGCTATTGGAATATCATTTAATTATTCGAAGTTCTTTGGCGATGCATGCCAAAAGAATGTAATAATCTATAATAAAAAGTAATTGTTTAGCAGCTGATGACTTCATAATGATCATTTAATTTGGTAAAAGGCAAGAATTGGAAACCATCTGATTGGCAAAGGGATTTGTTACCCAGTTATTAAAATCATTTGATTTCTCAATCTGTGAAATATATTAGAAAGACTATAATATAGGGCTGTCTGGCTGGCTCAGTCAGAAGAACATGGGACTCTTGATCTTGGGGTAGTGAGTTCAAGCCCCATGTTGGGTGTGGAGATTACTTAAAAAAATTATAATATAATACATCAGATATTATTCTATTAGTCTTTAACTTAGAGTTCCCTTGTTTTTAGAGCTAAAAATACATAAAGGTGGGGTAAAAAATAACCCTGTAAAATTGGGCTTTCGTGTTTTAGCAATTTACCCATTGCTTCTGAACACAGATCTATATATTAATGCTCAATTTAAGTTATTGAGGAAGTCATCTCAAACTCTTTTAAAGTTAAAATACATGAGAATTATTACTTACAAATATATTTTAATTTTATTTCATGATGTAAAATGATTTTTTATAACTGTATGTTTGTCAGAATTGGAACAGGTTTGAATCTGCAAAAGAGGAACTAATTCTAATTAAATGATGCTGGTTTTCTAGAATTTAAGGTAGTATATCCTAGGATACACTTTGGAAACATTTATCTCACATCTACATATAAGAGTGGTCTGTTTTTAAGAATGCAGGTTTATATTTTTATAAAAATTGACATTTAAATCTCCATGGCCACTATGAATTCTAGGGCATGTAAATGATGTGTTAAATTAAAAGATGCATCAAATTAAGAGATGAATTAAATATTACTGCTAAGTGCATGATTTATCGTGTAAAGCTTTAACACAGTCTCTTTATTTTAACAGTAAACCCAAAAGTACATGGAATAAATGAACTCAGAAGTAGTTGACAGATGCAGGCATGTGAGAGAGTTGTGCCCACATTAAAAATGAGTATCTATTTACAGTAGCTAGTGTTTGGGCAAAGGTTAATGAAGATGTTTCTTCTACCTGTGTGAATAATACCAGAAATTAGAAGACATTGACTTACCTATTACCCATAAATCCTTTCACTTAAAGATATACTGTCATTCTAGAGAACTAATCATGGAAAAATTTCCCTCTTCTTCTGGAATCATAAAGTTTGCAAAATATGCAGTGGAGACACTCTGGCCTGGTTCCCTCCCACAACAGAGCCTGAGACAAGGGCTTGCAGTCCAGTGGTTTGTTTTGAGATGTGATTCCAAGGAATGAAAGGATAGGAGATAGGAAGGATTGAAAGGGGGAAGAAGGAAAAGCCAATCCAAGGATGTGTTGTGGAGCTGAGTCAGTCACCACTGTGGGCAACTGCAGCTGATCCTGCTAAGGACCCTATGAAGTATCCTGTGAAATGCCTAAGAAGTATCCACCCAGAAGTATTCACCCTCTGGCTCTTGCTCTGTTAGTCAAAGGTCACCCTATGGAATATTAACTACCCCCCTTCCGGGTGTGTGTGGGTGTCAGATGTGGGTGTCCTACATGGCTGCAGCAGAGAGGCTGGGTAGAAAGTGAGAGGCATGAGGTGCCACTGAAGTTACACCTGTGTGTGCAACTTGTTGGCTGGAGTGCATGGGTGGGCCCGGAGGAGGACAGATGGGGGCGCAAGAAGTGTCTGATTGACATCTTGACACCAAATGTTGTTATTACGAAGAATGTTGAAAATACAGAGGGGCTGGATTTGCAGCAGATTGGTTTCCCAGCATACTCTTTGTTTTGTTTGGTTTGGTTTTACAAATACTATTCTAAGATACCTTGATAAGACCTGGGAATCTTTCCATATGTTGTCACCTGGGTGGAATAAGGTAACAGACACTCTTTCAGGTGTTACTCACATCCTTTTCTTTGCCTTTCCAAGTGCTGCATCCTTTGGCACTAATTTAAGGGGCAGAAGAGGCGAGACTCTTCAAAGAACATTGTCTTCACTTCTGCCTCCCCATTCTACCATAGATTAGTATTATAATCAAAGAAGGCCTTGCTTATACTGATATTTGGAATTTATCTGTTCTTTGGCATTCTGGAGATTTTTACACCATAGTTCAATACACAGTGGGTGAGGGATAAGACTTCGATTCCTAATATGGGGACCCTGTCCGGTCTCTGTGAAAGGGTGGGGCGGGAAAGGCAACCAGGATAATCCTTCCCAGGTTCTCAGGCAGGTCAGCTTTAGGAAAAAAACACAAAAGGAAGTTGAGGATATGGAAACTGAATTCCTTACAGCTATCCACCTCTGTGTTTACCCCAGAAAGTCTGTCTTTTCCAAGGGTCCTCTCACCTTAGTGGATATCTGCGGTATGTGATGTTATTGCCTACTTTGTGGTTGCTTGCTGCAACCTGGATAAAATCCTATGGCAAATACCTAGAGGGATGTATTCCACTGCCAGCATGAGCTTTCATGGGGGACTGGGCTGGGGAGAAGATCTGTGAAGTGTGGAGGTTATTTTTATTACAAACCTTAGTGCTCTGGAATTGGTGAGAGTATAAGCAGATATCCTTGTCTTCATGCTCAACAGAATGGCATTTGAATGCTTGTTCAGATTCTTTCTTAGAATTTGTTTCTCAAAGAATCACAGGAGGTTATTCACCAAAGTCAATGAAACTGAAATGTTCTTTGTCAGCAGGAGAATATAACTAGATGTGCTCTCATTATATCCATTGGAAGCATTTCCTCTGATCCTCAAAATATATTATTACATTTTGGATGACATTAAGAGATAAGTCTTTAGTCACGGAATTCTAGTAGGAGGGGGAAAAAAAAGTAGTTTTGGTTATTTTCTTTATTATTGTTGTTAAAATGTGAATCATGCCCTTCAGTTGATGAATTCTCATTGAAGCTTCAATGGAAGGGGAAGATGAAATAACATAAATGATAGCTATAATTAATTTTATACTAAGCTTCCTTGATGAAATTAATATTGTCAGATGGAAATGTAATTTAAGCAAAATATGCTTATATGCTCATGTAAGCTGAGTTACACATTTGGACTTTAAGAAAAAAATCACTCTTGCATTTCATAGAACCGCTTACAAAATGATTTAGCTTAATTGTTTGTACAGCTTTCTAGACATTATAGCTCTTTAAAGGAAATAAGGGCACATGAGATGAAGGGGGAAAAGACAAAGGGTCATTTTAAATATGCTTCTATTATTTTGAAAAAAACTCCATAATAATGCAGGATACTTCTAATTCCCAAAGAAACTGGTTTTTAACATATATGTTAAGATAGTCTAGCAGTAGTTTTGTATTTAAAAAAAAAGGAAAAATTCTGGCGATTTAAAACAATTTAAATCTAAACTGAAATAAGTTACACTGGCTTGTTAAGTAAATTTCAAAACATATTGACCCAAAAGGTCAGCAAATGTTAGTGAAAAATACACAAGTCAATATCTATTGCATGCCTGAATTCCTTGTCTTTATGTGACATTTCAAGCAATTTCGTAACTGGTCAGAAAAATGTAAAAAACAAGAAACATCAAGACAGCTCACTGATTTCAGATAAAATCTTCCATGGTCTCAAAAAAATACCCATAAGCATCATAAACTGAGATTGATTACTATTCTGAAAAAAACCCCAACATCCGCACCGTGTTCCTTAATATGAAACCAAACATTATGTAACATAATGAAAATTCGAAATATCAGTCAATTGTTAATATTTCTTCCCTAAAGAATCTACTCCCGGTAGACAGTCAATACAATACTTACTAAATTAGTTAATTACAAGAGTTAAGAGCTCATTCACGGGACTACAGAAACTCCAGTTGATGTGCCAGAAGAGAGGGTGGTTTTTTAAAATGTAGTGCAATTAAGATTTTTAAATCAGGCTTTAAGTTATCTCAGGAATTATTTCTTGTATCTGTGATTGTTATGAACTCATCTCTTTAGTTACTGATCTTTGTCTTCTACACTTGCTGGATTTCTAATACCTCCAGTTCATGATGTCCCAAACATCATTCATTACCTTCCTTTTCAAACTTGCTCCTCTCTTGCACCCAGCCTCCAGGGAAAGAAATTTCAACTGCATCCCACTCTTATCCTTCTTGTCCATTAGGTGGAAATGTTCTGTAGGTCCATCCTGTGGAATCAAGTCCCTTTACATTTTGGATGAAGCATCTAGGTGACAGCTTATTGCAATCTTTTCAACAAAGTATGTTAAGCAATTCTCTTTTGACATCTGTTCCATAAACACAGAGCTCCAATGCAGCTAATTGGAGGCCCTGTTATACAGTAGGGGCATCTTTGTTGCCAAGCCTCTAAGTAGAAGCCCAAGTCTTGAAGTGTTTAGGAAAAGACAACCCAACTTTGTTTCAGATACTGTTTGGGTAACCGGAGGCAAGCACTCACTTCCTGGAGCATTGCTTCTCAAAATGAAATTTGGCTGAAACATACATCTGTTAACTCCTGGTGTGCAGACTCCTGGGCCCCTGCACCAATCCCACTGTTCTTACCTAGTAAGTGCAGGAAACAGAAACCTCTGTAGGCATTCTAAACACCAAGAAATTTAATATAGGGACTTAAGTGCTCACAAATCACTGAGAGAGGTATTGGGGCTGGGACCGCAGAATGGTACAGAACTGACTCGCTAGGGAAGCCACTGCCTTCGAGCCTGCCTTGGGAGATGGGAGTCAACAACTCATTGTTGTAGGTGTGCCCAAAGTTCAAGAAGTTACCAGGGTCACTGCTATAACGGACTCTTGACACCCAGCAAGCTGGAAAGTGGACACCTGCAGCTGTGAGCCATGGGTCAGGAAGCCAGAATCAAGAATCCTCTACTGTGCCAGCTGCCCCACAACTGCATATCAACACCAGGAAGTGGGAATGTTTCTATGGAAAAAGCCTTTCTACAACCTTGCTTGCCAAAAGAAACAGCCCAGACAGACAGGGAAATTGCCTCTGCTTCACTTGCACTCCAAAATCTCTTAGAAGTCCTTCTAACAGGCTGAGCCTCATTCGTATGCAGAACCACAGTGGTTTTTATCTTTCCAACCTCTCCTACCAGAAGGAGGCTGGGAGGCCAGTTGAGAAGTCTAGTCTGTAGTGCCTTCCACACTTTGGTTGACAGTTTCAGTGGTATCCGTATACAGCTTTCCCTACATTATATCGCAGCATATAATTTATATAAAAAAGTATGTTTAAACATACTATATTGTGGGTTGTCTTTTTTCTCCCCCCAAAATACATCTTAAAGCTCTTTCTTCATCAGTACGTGTTTTTGTAAAACATTATTTTGTAAAACAGTACCTGGCATGTGCATATAAATTGTTTCTGGTTTTTGTTGGAACTAAATCGGCTGCAGTAACCTACTTGGACTTACATCTTTGTGCACACGTGTGAGTGATTTTATAGTATAGATTCCTAGAACTCAAAATTTTGTGAGGTATTGTCAAATTGCAAGAGTGAAAATATTGTATCAAAGTATTCTCCCATGACTAGTTCAGGAGGTTATTGCTTTGATCATACCCTTGCCAATACTGGATTTTTATTTTCTGCCACTCTGAAGATAGAAAAATAATATATCATTGAAAACATTATCAAGTGTGGTCAGAGGGACTGATCATGAATAACAAGGCCACTTCAATCACTGGGAAAATTCTAGGAGTTTAGAGGTTACCTCCCAGGGGCTGAGACAAAGACCAGGTCTCTCTCTCTCTCTCTCTCTCTCTCTCTCTCTCAGTAAAATTTATTCTTTACTACACAGATATTTCATAATTAAAAAATTTTAAGCTTCTAATGTTTTTGGAATTATATGTTTATGGCTGATACAATATATAAATTCCAGTTTGTAAATGAGTAGCTAGCAGCCTCAACCACTTGACTATTATATCCTTTCCCCTTATTTTGAAATGCCATCTTTATCATATACTAAATCTTCTAATATACATGGCTGTGTTTCTGGATCTCTATTCTGGCTCACTTATCTTTTTAATATACCTGCTTCATTATCATACTGTATTACTCTAACCTTATACTATTTTTTTCATGGTAAGCTTTGATAACCAGCAGGTCAAATTCCAACTTAATTGTTCTTTTTTTTTTTTTTTCTCACTTCATTTTTCTTTCCCCCAAATATTTTGGCTCTTGTGCATTTTCTTTTTCAGATGAACTTTGTAATTTTGTCAGATACCACAAATCTCAAAGGGACTTTATTGACTTAATTAGTTGCTTTAAGGAAGTTGGTAACATTAGAATATGAAAATCTTTTACTCAGGATGATGGCATGCCACTCTGTTTGCTCAGTTCTTTCCAAAATGCGCTCCAGTAAAGTATTATTTCCTGTCTATATTTCTTGTATGCTTTAAAGATAATTTTTAGCAGTGGGGGGGGGGGCGGGTACCTGGGTGGCTAAGCGACTGACCTTGGTTCAGGTCAGGATCTCACAGTTTGTGGGTTTGAGCCCTGTGTCAGACTCTGTGCTGATAGCTCAGAGCCTGCTTCAAAATCTGTTTCCCTCTCTCTCTGTCCCTACCCTGCTCATGCTCTGTCTCTCAAAAAATGAATATACATTAAAAAAAAGATAATTTTTATGTATATTGCTTCTTTGTATGCAACTGTGAATGAAAATTTTTTTGTTCTTGTTTCTGATTATTGCTTTCATATAGGAAAGCTATGGATTTAGATCTTAAGTCTCATACCTTTACTAAATTGTATTTATTAGTTCTAATATTTGCTCAGTTAATTATATTAGACATTTTTAGATAGATAATTGTATCATCTGCATAATGATACTATTGTCTCCTTATGAATAAATATTGGGATATGGAGGTGTAGCAAATAGTATGAAGTAGAAGTCTTATTAGTATTGTTCAGCTCAATTTTAATGTGAATGGTTCTAATGTTTCATTTTTAAGTAAGGCATTTGTGATATATTTCTATCTTATATCCTTTGTCAATTTTAGTAAGCGGCCCCTATTTCCAGCATACTGTAAGTTTTAATCAGGAGTAAATGCCTTAATTTACAAAGTGCTTTGGAATTTAGCAAGATCATTTTATGTTATTTCATTTGCAATATATTATTATAGTGAATTAAATGAATACATTTCTAATATTAAATTACTTTTCTATTCTTTAGTTAAATATAGGTAAATCATATATGGCATTTTTATTTTTTATTTTTTTAAGAATATTTTTGTTTTTAAAATTTATTTATTGTTTAATTTCCATCCAAGTTAGTTAACATATGGTGCAACAATGATTTCAGGAGTAGATTCCTTAATGCCCCTTCCCCATTTAGCCCATCCCTCCCTCCAACAACCCCTCCAGTAACCCTCTGTTTGTTCTTTGTATTTGAGTCTTTTATGTTTTGTCCCCTTCTCTGTTTTTATATTATTTTTGTTTCCCTTCCTTTATGTTTTTTTTTGTTTTGTATCTTAAAATCCTCATATGAGTGAAGTCATAGATATTTGTCTTTCTCTGACTAACTAATTTCGCTTAGCATAATACTCTCCAGTTCCATCCATGTGGTTGCAAATGGCAATATTTCATTCTTTTTGATTGCTGAGTAATCCTCCATTGTATACATATACCACATCTTCTTTATCCATTCATCCGTCGACGGACATTTGGGCTCTTTCCATACTTTGGCTATTGTTAATAGTGCTACTGCTATAAACATTGGGGTGCCTGTGCCCCTTCAAAACAGCACATCTGTATCCGTTGGATAAATACCTAGTGGTGCAATTGCTGGGTCGTAAGGTGGTTCTATTTTTAATTTTTTGAGGAACCTCCATACTGTTTTCCAGAGTGGCTGCACCAGTTTGCATTCCCACCAACAGTGCCAAAGAGATCCTCTTTCTCTGCATCCTCGCCAATATTTATTTTTATTTTTTTAAATGTATTTTTTTTTGAGAGAGAGACAGAGACAGAGAAACAGAACAAGAGTGGAGGCGGGGCAGAGACAGAGGGAGACACAGAGTCTTAAGCAGTCTCCAGGCTCCAAGCTGTCAGCACAGAGCCTGACATGGGACTTGAGCTCCCAAACCGTGAGATCATGACCTAGCTGAAGTCAGATGCTTAACCGACTGAGCCACCCAGGCACCCCTACACAGCATTCTTTAATACACTGTAAAGGTTAATTCGCTGAAGTTTTCATTGGGATTTCATAAGTTGTTTTGAAAAATAGGATTTTTAGTATTTTCTTCACCTGGAATTGGTATCAGAATTATTCTGTCCTCAGGGAGTGAGGTTGGAAAGCTTCCCATGATTTTCTATGGAACAATTTAAATAATATAAGGATTATTTTTTTTAATTGGTAGAAATTACTGTAAAGCCACCCAAGGTTTACGCATTTTTCAAGAATAGACATCTGACCAATTTTTACATTTCAAATTTGGTGCACTGCTGTTTTTTGTAAATAAAATTTTATTAGAACACTGCCATGCTCATTGCTTTATGTATTGTTTTGGCTACTTTTATACTATAATGGCAAAGTTGAGTAATTGTAATGGAGACAATATGACCCACAGAGACTAAAGTATTTCTTAATCTGCCCTTTACAGAAAATCATTTGCTGACCCCTGCACTTAGTTCAGCATACAGCTTACTTCCTCTGAGACTAAAGTGTTCATTCTTCTGAATTCCTGTGGTATTTATTTTGTGACAGACTCATCTGACTCTTTTAATTCATTATCATGTGTTGTTATTTTTTTAAGTAAAGGTATCTTGCTTCCCAATTAGATTAAAACCTCTTCAAAGTCAGAAACTCTGTGCTATTTTTGTTTCTGTTACAGTGTTATGCACACACACACACTCACACATTAATTTATTTACATTATATAGTTGCATGTTTCATTGCTTGCTCTGCCCAGAACTTCTAGAAAACTTGCCCCACCTGGAAATTGCAAGGCTAAGTGTCATGTGATTATAGTCCTGGTCAACAAACATTCAGATTCTTTCTTGAAAGTTTGAACTAAGACACTGAGTGAATGCTGCTGGCATCTATCAGAGAGAATTGTTTCAAATAAACATCTCTCTTTCTAGGGAATCTCACTTAATTGCTAAGACAATGGCCTTCAATTTAGACTAAGACTTCAGGAAGGTTCATGTCTCAAGCAATTTCCAAGTCTGAATCAAATCTCCAAAATATATTATATCTATAAAGACAATTGCTAATGTGTTAGAGAAGTGGGAATCCTTGTCAGTGTCCTTCTCATTGAGCACCGGAGATGGGAAATCTTCCCAGTGGACAATCTTTCTCTTATGTCAAACTTAAAGTGGTTCTTTAGCTTGCTAAGGAACCATCCATAAGCTGATGTAGTTGGGGTTTGCTGCACTAGTCCTATAACTTACCTTAATGTGATCATCTCACCTCCAAAGTTGGTATGGGGCCCCAGTGCTACAAGATGTGTCCAGGGTGGGTAGGACAAAGAGGCAGTGTGTCTATTCTCCCTCCGACATATATGCTTTAACCTGGTTTCATCTTGTAAACCTTTTTCTTTTTTCCCTCGAAGTTTTCCTAAGTCCTGTCTGCCCTTTTAATATATATTTGGAGGTGGTGACTACTACTTAGTCCATAGGTTGCAACACTGTGAGATGGAGCTAGAGAGGAAGAGACTTCACGTGGAGAAAAATATCCCCACGGCATCACCTCAGGACACAGTGGCTAGATATGACTTTGGATTGTGTCCTGCTGGGTGGAGGTAAATGTGAGTATGGCTTTAACAGGGATACTCTGAACATGTAGGTATGCACGCGCACTTTCAGGATTCCATATGCTAGGGCAAGGGAATGTGCCACATCCATGTGATTGATGATCTTGCTTTGGCCATTTGTAGTGAAACTGCTGTCCTCACAGCTGCTGGTTGGAGCAGCCCCGCCTCAAACATGTCACTTTCCTTATCCATTCCCCATTGTGGCTAACTAAACCAGAGATGGGCTTTCAGCCCAGACCCGTTGAGCCAATCCTGTGGCTGACCAGTCACCATTCAGATTCCCTCCTGAGAACTGGAATTAATAAAAAGAGAGATTTTTGTTGGGATTTGGTTCTGAAACCTGGAGCTTTGAGTTCATGTATACTCAGGGAATTAGTCTCTCCATCCACAAGGATAGGAAACCTGTTTGGAGAGAGAATGATGAATATGTTAAAAAAAAAAGAATAAAGAGATAATAAGGGTGCTAAGAGATGGGGAAAAAGGTGCAGAGATACCAATGGGAGAACAAGACAGAAATGAAAAAAGACTGGAGAGAGGAGACTTTCCAGACTCAACTTTGTGCCTCACACTTCAATTCCCTTCTTCTGTCCCCACGAGACACACGTTTGACTTTGGCACCCATCTCAAATAACAAAGACCATCTCTGCTCTCTAGAAGCTTATACAAGAAAGATGAACTATCTTATGCAGAAGACTGAGGCATTAAATGCACAAGGGTAAGTACAGCTAGAGCATAATAATACTTTAGAAATAATATTCTATTTTACTTGCTGCCCTTAGAGAGTGTGAGAGTTCCTCACATTCTCCGAATAAGCTCCTCTTACTTTCTTGATCCAGCATGAGAGCATTTATGTTCCATGTAACGAAAAGAGCCTTGACTACAATACGTCAACTAATGAGAGACACTTTCCAAAGCTTGGCAGAACAGACTCATCAGGATTCTCGATCCTTGGGGAGCAGAATCAGAATCCACAGTGACCCTATTAATTTTGAAGAGAGATTGGAAATGTGGACAATGAAGGGCAGTGTTAATATGCAGGGGAAATAAAAACAACCTTTCAAAAAACTTCAGGAAGGCAAAAGCCAGGCTGTGTAAAATATGGCAGGAAAGGCAGAAATGGAATGAAGCCTGGATCTGGGCCAACCGTGTAGCCAGGTGGTTTCAAAGTACAGTTAGCTCAGTGGTAAACACAAGCTGAACATATTGACAGCGGAGAAAATGTTCCTTTTTTTACTGACTGTTGTTAAATTCAAACCAATAAAATGTAGGCAGCACATATTTGCCCCTGGAACCCTTCTAAAAAAATATGATTTCTGCTTTCCAATGTCTTCTAGGCTAAAAGGGACAATATTCAGATTGGCTTCTCCATGGAGAAGACTTGAAATATTTAATGCAGAAGCTTAATTACAAATAAAGCTTTGGAATACCTTAGAAAAAAATGTTCTGTTAACTTAAAACAATTTTTTAATGTTTATTTATTTTTGAGAGAGATAGAGTGGGAGCAGGGGAGGGGCAGAGAGAGAGGGGGAGAGAGGATCCAAAGCAGGCTCTGTGCTGACAGCAGAGAGCTAGATGCGGGGCTTGAACCCATGAACCGCGAGGTCATGACCTGAGCCAGTGCTGGACGCTTAACTGACTGAGCCACCCAGGGGCCTGTTAACTTTTAAAAGCACTTTCAATATCTCCCTTGTCTTTAATGACAAACGGTGCAGAGTTGGGACACAGAGCTGGACTCAGAAACTGGCTGTGCTGTTCACCTGCCACTTCCTCTCTTCACTGGCCCACGTTGTTCACGACTGGGAGCCTCTTTGTGCATCAGGGTTTGTGGTCGTCTGGGTAAAGTTTGTTACTTAGGAGAGAACTTCAGAGTTTATTTGTAATTGAAAAATACCTGCTGAAATGTTAAAGGAACCAAGGAAATACGTGGTAAATACGTGGTAAAACTTGATGGACTCACTGTGTGTCCTTGGACAAAAGTCACCTCAACTCTGTGGGATTCAGTTCCTTCCTATTTGAAGTTGCGGTGCTGGGGAGGGGGTGTGAAAATGGGAAGGTAGTTGCTTGAGATGATCTCTAATATCACTTTCAGCTGTGCATTTGATGATTCTCTAAGACCAGGAATAAATTTACTTTTTCTTTGACACTGAGGGTTCTTAAACAAAAGACAATGGCCAGCTTTAATATATCTTCCCTGAGGATAGAATTTCAGGAGACAGGCTGAAAAAAAACTTCCGTTGATTTAGGTTAGAGATAAGGATGACTTCCCAGAGTGGGAGAATTATTTCTTGGTGTGAATTAACAAGTGAGAATGGGACTTTCTGGTGGGATAGATTTCTATCTCTCTGGGGCAGAGGAGGATCCTGAAGACTAGGTTTCCAGTGAGTGAGGGAGAGTCGGGGGGTGGTGAGAGGGGTTGGTTGGGGGTTGGCGGGTGGGGGGGAGTGTGGGGTGGGGAAGAGGAATGAAAGATTACTACCATCCCACTGCTCTATGTGTAACTTGCTCACTTGTAGTTTTGGCTTTCACGAAGTTAATGTAACCTAGGAATGTACAGCAAGCTGCACGCTGCTTGCTAACTCAGTGGCAGTGCGTTAACCACAACTCTCAGTGTGCTTTGCATCTGGGCCCAACAGGACAGTTAAGGAAGGCACTGACTGATTAGCGTACAGAATAGAACGAATCTGAGCATCACAATATCCAGTTAGTTGTTAGCGTTGTGCTTGAAAAGATAGTAAAATTCTAGGAGATGTAATGTTCTGAAAGTGGTCAATCTGGGTGCTGACAAAACAAAGCAACCACTGCCCCCCCCCCCCCCAAATTCCCAAATTGAGCAAGGAAAGCACCTCGTAGGGTGACTCCACAGGGAAAAGGTTGTGCTGACCAGGAGCACCTAGCAATGCTATGACCCTCGGCATTACAGCTGTGCCATCAGCCCTTTGGGAGAGGACCCCCATCCCCTCTTTATGATGGCAGCCTTGCCAGCTATATTTAGACCAGATGGCCACTTTGATGTTGCTCTTCTAATCTTTCTTTTGTGTTTTAGTCAACTTTAATTTTATTTTATTGCCTACTGTCTCCATGTTCAGTTTCTCTGCATTCAGTCTCATTGTCTGAGCCTGTTTTTGTTGTTTGTAGGTTTTCTGCATTTTTGGCTTTTTATAGGAAATATTTCATTACATCTGAAGACATTCTTATGTTCACCTCTATGATTTAGTATTTTGTCTGCACTTGGTCTCAGCCAGTGCAACTTGGAACTACTGTAGCCCCACTAGAGGGCCACAAGTGCCGTAGTCTGAGCCACCGTAGGCTGCTCTCCCCACAGTTCTAGAAAGTGAAGACTGGCACACACTTTAGAAAAGACAGTGTGGCCGTGACCATATTGAGGTATAGGTCCCTTTGTTTGGATGCTGCAGCCAATGATACAGTCAGAAAAAGAGAAGACATTTAAAAAAAAAAAACAAAAAAACCAAAACCAGATTTGCTCTTTTAAATGAGGCTGGGTAATTGGGAGCGTTGTTTTCTTTGAGAAGCAGACCAGGAATTTCAGGAAGAAACAATATGCCTCATCTGTGTGTGGCCTTGTGAGATGCTTGCAAAAAGTTGGTCAGGGGCTTTTGGGGTTGGCTTGCATGAATCTCTCCTGCCTCTGTTCTCTCCCCATTTCAATTCATCTGATCCACTGTCAGATTAATCTTCGAAAAACCTCTGAAGTCATCACATTATTGCCTATCTGACGAATCGTCAGAAATTCCACATTATCTAGACCCCAAATTCCAATCATTCAGAGTAATAAATAAACTCCTTTTAATGTTAATAAAAAAGAGCCACATGGTATTTTTAGAATCATTTTGCTACGCTTTCTGGTGAATTTGTGTTTTAGTATTTATGACAGCATCTATGGCCTTAAAAAAATGGTACAGGTGGGAGAAGGTATTTATTCAGTGAGCTTGCCTAACCTCTAGATTCCTGGACCCCTTGGAATGACCCCAGGGTTCAGTGACCCTCGGGCCAGGAGTATCAGCCCAGAGGACCATACTCTAAGCATTGTCAGGATGTTTCACCAGGCAGCATTCTCTGGTTCCATCGACTGAGAGTAGATGGCTTTCTGGGTGTCTCCTCCCTCCTGTCCTGTAACCCTTGGACCATTCTGCAGCCATTCTCCACCATTGTGTATTTTCCATCATTCCCTTTTCATCAATATTTTTCTTTGCAGCCCCAAATATGCTCAAGTATCAAGTAATTTAAAATGCCCACCCACCCCACCCCCAATCCTTAGTATCCTCCTTAATTCCTAGCTTGCCAGTGCTCTATTTTCTTCCATGGGCCAGTAAATACTCACTCACGCTTCATCCTCACAGCCGCCGCCTTGCTTTAGTCACTCATCATTTTACACTTACTGTCTCTAATTATGGAAGATTTAGACTGGTGCCTAAGTAACCCTCATAATATCCTTATAATAGATGCAACACATATGAACTATGTTAACGACAAGCTGGAAATAAAGATTCTTAAACAAACAAAAAGCTTTCACGATGACATCATTTGCAAGAGAAAAAAAATTTGAGGGGCGCCTTGGTCGCTCAGTCAGTTAAGTGTCCAACTCTTGATTTCAGCTCAGGACATGGTTTCACGGTTCATGAGATCAAGTCCTGCATTGGGCTCTGTGCTGATAGTGCAGAGCCTGCTTTGGAACCTCTTTCTCCCTCTCTCACTAACCCCCCCCCCCCCCCCCCCCCCGCCTCGTGCTCTCTGTATCTCTCTCTGAAAAAATAAATAAATTAAACCTTAAAAAACTGAGCTCACTTGATTTGTGGCTTCTCTCTGTTCTCTGCCTGGTGTCAGTGGGTAGCCTTGCCTGCATGGGGTTACTATACCTTATTTACAAAAAAATTTTTTTTAACATTTATTTATCTTAGAGAGAGAGCACGCTTACACAAGTAGGGGAGGGGCAGAGAGAGAGGGAGACACAGAATCTAAAGCAGGCTCCAGGCTCTGAGCTGTCAGCACAGAGCCCGACAGCAGAGCTCAAACTCACGAACCATGAGATCATGACCTGAGCTGAAGTCAGATCCTTAACTGACTGAGCCACCCAGGCGACTCTACTCTACCTTATTTTAATCTATGTTTTCCAAATCACTTGGTCTTCAGCATTCCAAAGATGACCATACTGGGAAGACTGAAGCTGTTTACTACCTACTGACTATTAAAAACCACCATTTTCAATTATCAAAGCCACTTCATTTGGGTCAAAGAAAAACAGCAAAAACATGATTATCCTCATTGTCCTTTAAATAGTAAATTCAACCTTGTCATTGCTCTTGGCATATAGTAGGTGCTGTATCTGTACTTATAAATTGTTGAGTGGTAACCAATCAACAGCTGTTCTTTGAGTTCCTATCTGTTTCTTTATTTGTTCTTTTGGTTATTCAGCTAAATGTGTCACTATGTGACAGCTATTGTACTAGGCATTTAGGGGATAATAATAAACATGGTAAACATAGTTATGACCCTCAGGGATCAACATTCTGGTGGGTGAGACAGATGAGTGGTAGACAATTTCCATATGGTGAGGTGAGGACTATGGAAGAGGAAGCACAGACACTATGCACACACTTGGGAAAGCTCATAACTGAGATGGGGCAAGAAGGAACTCAAGGAAGGCTTCCTGGAAGAAGTGATATCTTAAGCTCAAATAGGAAGGAGTAGAAAATTCAATTAAGCTTAATTTGGAATGGCAGTCTCCAAAGAGTTACCATGGCCTTGAGTCTTCAGGCCATCTATTGAAAGCTTTAGAGATGTTGCTAGCTGTAGGAAGAAAAGATCGTATTACAAATGACTCAAGATTACATGTGATGAAGAATGTTGATTCTGACATTGGTACTTTGGAAACATAAGTAAATTTGTAAACTGTAATTTATAAGTTTAATTGCTGAGAATACCAAGAAAAAAAATCACCTTCTTATAAATATCCCTGAAAAAAATTACCTTCTTTCTCCCTTATTCATGTAATTTGTGTAGAAGAAGTTTCATCATCTTAATTTTAAAAGTTCAATAAATCTTTGTTGAATGAGCAAGTCCTGTCTTTTTCATTTCATTATTTCTCAAACATCTAAATCTTGCCTCTATGTAATCCTTTAAAATTTTTCTTTCGAACACCTCAGAGTCTACTAGGAGACACTGTCAAGTGGTCACATGTGAAAGGAGCATAAATAATCATCATGACACGGCCCCACCAGATTTTCATCTCACCGCTCCATGCTCCTGTCCTGCATGCTTGTCGGGCTTCAAAGATTCCACGCTCTTTCTTGTCTCAGGACATTGCATTTACTCCCTCGGTCTGTAATGCCCTCCGCCCTAGTCCTCAGAGATCTTTTACTGCATATGGCCCATGTCTTCAAGGTGGGTTAGTTTTACATGTATACAGCTATGCCCATAAAACCCTGTGCAATCCCTTCACTATAGCACTTAACCCACTGCATCGCCATATGCCATTCGTTTCTTTCCTTTATTAGACTGAAAGCTTATTAAAGTAGGGACCATGCCTTATTTATCATTGAACTCCCAGTGGACAGCATAGCGCCCAGCAGATAGTAGGCACTCTATACATATTTAATGACTAAATAACAATTGCACAGCAAGTTACATTTTCATGAAATTTATTTACATGTATTGCCACACTGGCTTCTCAGTGCAACTCTAGAGCCTAAGTATTATTTTCCTTATTTCACAGTGGGAACCTGGGCACAGATAGGTTAAGAGATTTAGCCAAATTGTCATAGTTGCTTTATCTACAGATTCATTCAGAAATAAGTGGTTATCAGGGGTAATTTAGGAAACGATTGCTTTTGGATATCTGGCTGTCTGGACTATGGCATCTTCCAGAAAGCAAGTGTCACTTCTTTTCCCGATTATTCTAAAAATGTCAAGCATGTTATGATTTTAATTCTCTTGGGAATACTCTTAAACTGTGTCTGCTGTCAAAAGGGGAAGGATAGGAAAATCTTCTAAAGTAAAAGTATATCTCCAGCAGGCTTGTTTAAACCAGCAGTCCCAAGGCAATGAGAGTAAAACGGTGGCTAGATGTTGCCAGAAGTTGAATATTGCCTTGCCTGTGTGCCACTGGCTATGAGCAATGTTGAAAGATAAAGCAAATGCCTACCTACTAAGGTAAATAAATGCTCTAAATAGTAATAAAACAAAATAATCTGGAAAAATTATATATACTTAGTCAATCTTGTATTAGGTCCTGGATCTAATTAACTAAACCAGAAAAATTTTACTGTGCTTTAGCTAAACATATTTTGTGTCAGAAGTAGATTGACAGATGGTGGTAATTAACATAAAGGGAACTGATTTAAATTTGTCTTCAGAATTTGCCATTTTCCTTTCATACTCCCTTTGCTATTCTTTACTATCTCCTTGCCCCTACCTACGGACTATGGACAATTGATAGTCACAAGTAGCTCTGGGACATCCTATTTCTAAGGAAGATGCTGTGGTTTATTTATTTATTTTTTTTTAATTTTTTTTTCAACGTTTATTTATTTTTGGGACAGAGAGAGACAGAGCATGAACGGGGGAGGGGCAGAGAGAGAGGGAGACACAGAATCGGAAACAGGCTCCAGGCTCTGAGCCATCAGCCCAGAGCCCGACGCGGGGCTCGAACTCACGGACCGCGAGATCGTGACCTGGCTGAAGTCGGACGCTTAACCGACTGCGCCACCCAGGCGCCCCAAGATGCTGTGGTTTATTTGTTTATTGTGGGTGTAAATGGCCCAATCTATTTCATTTTTTGAGGTATTTAAAAAAATTTTTTTTTAACGTTTTTATTTATTTTTGAGACAGAGAGAGACAGAGCATGAGCAGGGGAGGGACAGAGAGAGAGAGGGCGACACAGAATCCGAAGCAGGCTCCAGGCTCTGAGCTGTCAGCACAGAGCCTGACGCGGGGCTCAAACTCAGGGACTGTGAGATCATGACCTGAGCTGAAGTCGGACGCTCAACCGACTGAGCCACCCAGGCGCCCCATCATTTTTTGAGGTATTTTAAAGATGATTGCATAGAAAGGCCAATGTTTAACCCAGAAGAATAAATCTCACAAAAGTAGGAAGTTGATTTTCAAGCACTTGCTTTGATAGGCAAAGATATTTTGGGGTCAGGAAACTTTTTGTTGCTCTTTAATTCATACCATGTAAGTGACAGTCTATCCTGAGATAAGACAGGCCCTTTCTGGAGATATAAAATTAGGGCTAGGCCAAGGTGGGTCATAATCTGTGAAGCTGGAGGTGCCTGGGTGGCTTAGTTGGTTAAGCATTTAACTTCAGCTCATGTCATGATTTCACAGTTTGTAAGTTCAAGCCCCACATTAGGACCTCTGCTGTCAGCGCAGAGCCTGCTTCAGATCCTCTGCCTCTCTCTCTCTTTCTCTCTCAAAATAAATAAATAAAAATAAAATAAACATAAACATAATCTGTTGAGCTTCCAAAAAGCTGGAATACTTGGGGACTACATAGAATTAACTATATTGAGATTGATTCCAGTGTGGCTCAGGAGGTCTAAGATTAAATTGGTCAAGACAGAATCATTTAAATGGTTGTTGAATATGATAAGCTTTTCGGCAAATCAAGTCAGCTTGAATGGGATTGGGGGAGGGACTACCCTGGCCTTTCATTCCAGTACCATGAGCCCCTTTGAGCTGGAATTTACTTGTGGGCAAGTAAATGGTTAAGCAGCAAATCTGTAATCCATTCTCTCAAGTTATACGGGAGATGATTTGGGGAAGAAATAGGCGACTTCATCTAAAGATAGACTTGTGCAAACAAAACAGTGGTATTTACTAGCAAGAGAGCCTTAACTGTGAAATGTTTTTAGCAGAGTGAACCAGCTTGTCTGGAATATCTTATGGCAAACCAACCTAGAATTTATGGATTTGGGAGCATGGCTCCTGGAAAATGTTATGAGAATAATGTAACTAACATTACCATAGAAATGCTTTTTGGTCAAAATGACTCCTTCTGGGTAAGTGATATGATAATATACATAGCTTAGAGACATCACTTGGTAAATCTGAGCCTAGAGGTCATCCAATGTGGCAAAAAATATAATCTGGGGAACTGAACTGATGTGCTGAACCTGTCTCTGCTTCACTTTTGTCTCACTTGTATCCTTCAGATTATTAGGAAAGTTTTATACATATATGTGGGTTATATATATTTCATATATGTGTGAGTCTGAATTGATAATCTAATTTTTTTGTGTTATCTCATCTTGTCACTTTTGCTGGTGTGTTACCAGCTGGTGATTTAAAAGAATTTTTTTGTTGTTTAACTGTTTTTGAGAGAGAGAGAAAGAGCATGAGTTGGGGAGGGGCAGAGATAGAGGGAGACACAGAATCTGAAGCAGGATCCAGGCTCTGAACTGTCAGCACAGAGCCCAACATGGGGCTCGAACTCAAGAACAGTGAGATCATGACCTGAGCCAAAGTCGGATGCTTACCTGACTGAGCCACCCAGGCACCCTGCCAGCTGGTGATTTTTAAATTAATTTTAGCTCCATTAAGTGATTCAGCTTTTTATATCAATTTAGTATACAACTTAACCTCTGTCTCAGTTTCTCTTTTTGTGAAATGGGATTAATAAATACCTATACTGGATTCCTCTGATTTCCCCAGGAAAAATCTGTGAAATTGATCAAATAATTATCCTTACAGTGTTGTTTTGGGGTGGATCCTTGAAAGGAAGGAGTAATAAAAAAAGAATGGAGTCATATTTTACTAGTGTCTAAGATATCCCCAAGAGGAAGTTGTGCCCTAAAGAACTAGATCTGACTCCATTTCATCTTTAATCTTCCATGCCGGAGCTCCGTTTTGGGAAATTTCATAAAAACTGCCTGTTATAGAATAATTTATTTCTAAGAATTAAATGTCCTTAAACATTTCATATACCATTTTCTTAGAAAAGTAGGACAATAGAATTAAAGAACTTTAATGGTACAAGAGTAATAGAGGTAATGTAGTTCAATATTCATCCTTTCTGGATGTTGGAGCTAAAGTTCCAGAAGGTTCTGGCACTTTCTCAAGCTTATCTAGCTATGAAAGTTATAGCTGGATTTTGAACCCTCTTTCTGATTATAGAACTCACCATCCTTTTCCCTTGAGGGAACTACCCACTTTCCATTCTCACTTTATGTGGTGCTGATGGGTTCCAAAGGTGGGTATGTGGCCAAAATCTAGCCAGTCAGAATATTTTATCATCCTGTGGGTTTAGGAACAGACTCATGACCAATGAGAGGCAGATTAGGACTTTTGCTGCAGCTGGTGTCGAAGAGGAGTTCTGTTTATGCAGGGGTTATTTGATGGGGTGGACAAGAGCCTGGAGTTTCTTGATGCTAGTCCATGGGGAGGACAGGCTTGACCATGAATGAAGAGGGAGTGACTCAAGGAGAAAGAGAGAGGTACGGTCATTGTTAAAGCAGCTGAACTCTTTGATTTCTCAGTTACATAAGGCAATTGATCCTTTTTTTGATTTGAATTTGATTTGAGTTTCTTTTCCATGTAAAAGAAGAGTTCTAACTTACACATCAGGTATTATGATCTGAAGTTTTATTATAAACATTTATACCCTTTTGGGGCATTTGGGTGACTCAGTCAGTTAAGTGTCTGACTTTGGCTCAGGTCATGGTCTCAAGGTTCCTGAGTTCGAGCCCCGCATCGGGCTCCGTGCTGACAGCTCAGAGCCTGGAGCCTGCTTCGCATTCTGTGTCTCCCTCTCTCTCTCCCCTTCCCTATTTGTGCTCTGTCTCTCTCTCTCTCTCTCAAAAATAAATAAACATTAGAATTTTTTTTAAATTTCTACACTTCCTACTGGTGTAAAAATATTTCAGTTTTGCAAGGAGAAGACCCAATACAACAGCATATGTTTAACTGTAGATTCAGATATAACTGTGGAAGCACAAAATGGTTTCAGTTTTTTCAGCTGATTCTGGCAAGAGAAGGCTGCATCTCTACTCCCTTATTATATAGCTTTCTCTTGTAGGAATTATGTGACTGATTTCCTCTGTTCATGTGTCCTCCTCACATTAGATCGTAAGCTTCTTGAGGACACGGGCTCTATATTTGTCTCATATCTCTAATAACCAGCGAGAACAATATCGATAGAGCGCAACACTTGTTGAGTCTTTACTGAGTGTGCCAGGCACAGATTCACAAATTTGACTCATTTAATCCTCACACCTTAGGAGGTGGGTACCATTTTATAGATGGAGAAACATACTCATGCGCATAACTCCTAAGTGGTGGAGCTGGGATTCAAACCTATACAGCGTGTTCCTTAACCGGTGCCCTGAACTGCTTCTCCTGATTTATAGCAGTGCTCAGTAAATACTTGCTACATGAAATGATATAGAGCTTTGACGTTGGGATGAAAAACTTTTATGATGCCCATTTTACATTTGGGCAAACTGAGTCACTACTGAGAGAAGTGAGAGCTTACAACTCTTGCCTCCTACTGGGGCACTCTTTCCATCAGCCAGTGCTTACCTGTGAATCAAAGAGATAGGTAAGTACTTTAACTGGAAGCTCCAGGTAATATTTTGGGTCCATTAGTATAACTCCTATTTTCACAAAGGGCCGTCTTCTACATGAAAACATTTAAAAGAAGTATCTTCTTATTTGGTAAACAATACAAAACTAATAATGAGAAAATCAACTAAAATACAAAAAATTTCTAAGCATCTTCCCAAAGAACGAAGAAAAAAATGAATGTGGTTGAGGGGCGATCAGTTCTCCATAAATATAGCAGGTGGCATTACTTGTGTTGTTATATATCATGTTAATAACCTGAAGATAAGCTAAACTGAATATAAACTATTTCTTTTATTTGTAATTTCGAAAGCCTAGAATAAAGGGCTCTAAGACAAAGATAGGCCATGTTCTCCATGAAAGGTTCCTGGAAGCTGAAAAATAAGGTCTTTTAACATTTTGTGATATAACTGTTTTTCTTGGCTTAAGCGTAGGTTTTAAAAAATGGTGCTCATTGTTTTGCTTCTAGTTCTTTTATGCATGGACAACCGTGCTGATGATGCATTCAGTTTAGGAGAATTTTCCAATTGAAAAAGTGCTCTGGAGAAGTTTAAGCGCCATGAATCACCCAAACCTCATCTAAGTCTCGTGAAGGCAAAGGCTGTGAAAGGCAGTCACAGAGAGAAGACATATTGTAGTTGTGCTGCCTGATTCAACTAAATAGAAAAATATTTTGTAAAGACATGAGAATTTCAGGCCTCTGACAGAGTGGTAAGGATAAATGTCACATTCTGTCAGAAAGGCAAAAACGAGTGACCTGCCGCTCACCCTCCTGCCTCTTCTTTTCCCCCTCGCAAGGGGCAGACCTGGAGTCCTGGTCTCACGCCTACGTAACCTACGAAAGAAACTCAAGTCTCTTGGTTGCGCTTAGGAAAGCGTTGTGAATGCAATGGGGCATTTCCCCTGAATTATTTCCTAATGGCTTGTGGACATCCAAAACGGTTTTGATCAGATGAATAAGTCAATACATTTCTCCAGTGTGAAGGAAGGAAGTAGATTGCTCATAATAATAATAATTGTAGTAGCAGCAATAGCAGCAGCAAAGATCTTCTTTTCAGAGTGTTTAGCTGTCTCTATCCCCATTCGCCCAGTTAAGATAAGGAGCAGAGAGGGGCAGGGCTTTCCTATTGGCCTGCATCTTTAAACTGGCATTGAATTCTGAAGAGAATACGTATCTTACTATTTCTCCATTACGAAAACATAGTAAAAATGCCTGATGTCTGGGCCCTCTTCTTCCCAACTTTGCTAGTGCCTAATTTTTCCTTAAAAAATATTCTCCTCTAGGGATTTGAAGCCTTTACCTTCTCATGCTTCTGAGTCTTAGCTCCATCAGATGGGAATTTTCAGCTCATAAAAATATCTATAATTCTGTGGGAGCATTGATGGCCTCTTGAGTCTGCATCTCTCAATGGGGAAATACGTAGCAAAGGGCTTCACTTGTCGGCCCAAATTTCTGTGTCCACTGTTCTACCAGTTGTAAAGAAGGGAAATGTGGACAATGTGATCTCTTATGAAGGTGACCTGAGGACAGATTTGGGGGTCTTTTTTTTTTTTTTTTTACATTTTTCTAAGACATTGCATTCCCTGCCTCAGCAAGCAAATAATGTATCCTGGGGGATACTTTTCCAAAGTGTCCAGTACATTCCCCAGAATTTGAAATGTACTGCTTTGAAGGGGTGTATGTATTACACGGCTCTTCTGAGCACCAGATCACTGGGCAGGCTGAACTCTGGGCTTTTAAAATCCTGATATCTAGTAAAGCCTTATCTCTTTAGAAGCACCTTATTTGGGGGCTGGAACAGCCAATGGAGTGGCTAAT
The DNA here is from genome assembly GCF_016509475.1 of Prionailurus bengalensis. NCBI lineage: Eukaryota > Metazoa > Chordata > Mammalia > Carnivora > Felidae > Prionailurus > Prionailurus bengalensis. The sequence continues at coordinate 54,100,616 of NC_057356.1, forward strand.
GAGTGGAGGCTGTCATACTTGGTCTTCTTCAGTATGATAGGCATGAGCTCATGTCTTTCTTTATTCCATAGGGATGCTTTTTGTTTGTCATTAATAGCTATTTTTGTATTATCATCTTAATTCATAGCAAGTAATTTGATCGTTTCAGAAAGGATAAAAAAATGGCATTGCTTTAAAAGCTAAAGTAGGGACTACAAGTTCAAATGCAAGTTTGGCTGGCTATAGACAATCACTGGTCAGGTAAATGTGGTCTTAAGTCCACTCAAGGTAACTTGGCTCCCTTGGCCTACTGGGGTACCTCACTAGAACAGTTCCAAGGCCTCCTGAGGTATCTAAATGTCCGTCGATAAAGCCCTAGTTGAGTAGTGATTGTAAGCTGTGGTCACAGGCAATAAAAATGATATTGGGACTATTTCTTGATGAGGTCTCTACTGATTCCCTTAACCCCTCCATCTTTTGGAGGGCACTTTCGGCACGATACGGTGCCATGGCTGTAGGGCATACTGATGTGCAGATGCACTCCAAACTAGAAGCTTCCTTTTCTTTTGCCAACAAACAAATCATAGCTCTCTCCAGGTTGCACTACCAGTATGCCCCAACTGAAATGATTTAAGTGGTGATGGTTTGATTACACATCAGAGTAACTAATGTCACTCAGTTTTATGTATATGGATTTTGTTTTCCCAGATAAAATTTTCTTGACTTTCCTGTTCACATTGTCTGGAGTTGGGCGTACAACCTGCTCTTAGTAGATGCATATTGAACAACAACACGTTTCTAAGTCGCTGTGTGTGCAGCCAAGACAAACACATTTTAGTTTTGGGGCTTGTTTTTTTTTAACAATGATTTAGCCTAGGGGTGCCTGGGTGCCTCAGTAGGTTAAGCATCTGATTTTGGCTCAGGTCATGATCCGCTGTTCATGTGTCAGGCTCTGTGCTGACAGCTTGGAGCCTGGAGCCTGGAGCCTGCTTCAGATTCTGTGTTTCCCTCTCTCTCTGACCCTCCCCTGCTCACACTCTATCTCTCTCTGTCTCTCTCAAAAATAAACATTAAAAAAATTAAACATCAATAATTTAGCTTAATGGATTATGAAATTGAGGGTCAGGAATATGCACTAATAAAGGAAAGAGCAAAAATGGGGTAGGAGAACCGCAGCCTGCCTGGAAAGCTGTGGTATCTTAGCAAGAGCAAGATGCATCCAAAAGTATGGTTCAACTCTCAGTTGTGCCATGGATAAGTGGAGAGACCTGCTCCGTCTGCTTCCCATTGAAGCTTTCAATTCTTCCTTAGGAATAAGGATAATCCTGCTCCTTACTTATCTCCTAGTGTGGCTATAAGTGCAAAGCAAATGAAATAATGCCCATGAAAATACTTCATAAAATGTAAAGTGCACCACAAGTGAGGTGGTTGTTAAGATGATTATTACTGGAATGTTCTTAATTGTTCTGTGACTCTCATTATGCCCTGGGAGCAATATTCTGTAGTTGTATTCAGAACTTGGAAAAATTCAAAGGTGATTTATAACCATAATTTTCCCCATTCCTCTTCACTAATATCTATTCCTTTCCCCTTATATCTGACCTCTAAAAAAAAAAAAAAGAAAAAGAAAAGAAAAAAAAGAAACCAATGTAAGCCTGTTTGTTTTCTCTGATAACAGATGAACAATGTACCAGCATGAAGAAGGACAGTCAATTCCCATTATTCACAATAGGTATGTTCTGTAAAGTTTCCAAGAACACTGAATTAATTAATACTGAAACCATTGCTCCTGGGAGAAATATAGGGTTAGGCTTCTGGGAGCTTCTGGTCAAAGCATATTTATCAACCAATCAACACATAACCTCATTTTATGTGTGTTTTTGTTAGACACCTTTTAAAATATATATTGTTGGGTTCATTAACATTGAACTCATGGCCAATAGTGCTATAACTCATTCCTGAACAAAGCTTCTCTAAAACACATGTTTTCTCTGTAAGGCATATCACAGCCTTCTTGCATTTTGGAACTCTGGACTGCAGTATGCTTAGGGGCCATTTTAAACAGTGACATCACCAACAAAAAGCACATAAAAATGCAAAAAAATGTGGCATCGATAAATTGCAAAAAGGACACTTGCATATTATATGACAGCTGAAACAAGAAGGCAGAGTGTCCCCTTGTTTGTCTTTAGCTGGGAATGTGTGTGTTGGGTTACTCAAAATTTTCACCCATCTGCATGTGACCACATGTCTGCAAGTGACCACAAAAGTGTTGGGAGTACTGATTTGGGGGATACATTTTAGCATGCAGGTGAATTTGCAAATATGAATCCACAAATCACAGGGATCTGCTGTATCTCTAGGGGCAGAGTTAAGATTATCTGGTGGAAATTAAGCTTTCAAATCACTTCCAAAACAGGTTTCTTGATAATTATAATTGTCCAGCAAGAGAACAGACTGGCCAGTGAGCATCTGTCAGTAGAAAGGCCATGATTTAGACCGACTTGGGAAAAGAATACAGGTCCTAACGGGAGGCCACAGTTCTGGGATGAGCAATGATTGAAGAAAGAATAGAAAAAAAAAACCCAAATATAGTTACCATTGTTATTGATTGTTCCCTAAAATCAATCTCCATTCTTTTATACCCCAAATGGGATTTCAACCAGACCAGTATCTAGTACTTTAGAAAAAGTAAAAAGCAACTCTTGATCTCAGGGTCATGAGTTCAAGCCCCAAATGGGCATAGAGCCTAATTGAAAAAAAAAGAAAAAGTAAAAAGTAGAGCTATTTTAAATGCGGATTTGTGCATAAAGTAACCTTTATTCTTGCAACCTGTCACATGTTAGAAGCTACAAGCAGCTTTTAGTAGATTACAGAACAGAGATGAGGCAAATGCTAAGAGATAAGGTAAGGTCATTGAACTGGAAGAATATGTTCTTCAGTAAGTCATCAGAATATAAAAGACAGATCTTGGTGAGCAATCACTTTCAGAAATGCCTAATCCAAGCAGGAAGAGAGGCTGCATCTCCATGAAGGACTGAAAGATCCAGAGATCTACATTACTAGGAAGCAACCTGTGCCCCTTTGCTTATAAATAAAAAAAAATGGCATTACCCCTTCCAAATAACACTGATTGTTTAATAATCAGTAACTTGAAGGCCATGCAGAAAAATTCAATGCTTAGGGTTAGAATATATTTTCAGAGGCTGGGTTAGGGAGGAGAGGCCACAACCACTGTCAGGTGTCTTCCCCTCTTTAGTTCCTGCAAAGAAGCAAGGGAAATTCTAGGAACCTCAACTGGGAGCTGAGATTTTTTTTTTTTAAGCAGAACCAAATAAAGTAGCAATAAATTCCCTTGTTTCTGCCACAGTTTGGCTTGTATTCCTGCATTGAATGGTGAAGGTGCTCCTGTGGGGCTCATTCCTAGTCCTAGTTTGCCTAGTTTGGGATTTTATAGATTCTGGACTAGTGGGGACTTGGGTCCTATGCACTCATGGGGCTGGGCTAGGGTTCTGCTTTCTTTCTCCCTTTCCCACTCACATCTCTAGACAGAGAGCTAGCAGCCATGTAGATTCTGTGAGCGTGAAGTGCTTTGTTGTTTTAATTAAAAAAATTCCATATATGGAGAGGTGCCTGGGTGGCTCCGTTGGCTAAGTGGCCAACTTCAGCTCAGGTCATGTTCTCATGGGTCGTGAGTTTGAGCCCGGCGTTGGGCTTTGCACTGACAGTGTGGAGCCTGCTTGGGATTCTCCCTCTCTCCCTCTGTCTGCCCCTTCCCTGCTTGGGAGCTCTCTGTCTCTCTCTCTTTCAGAAATAAACATTAAAAAAAATTCCACATTTGAAGAGTCCTTCCTGGTTTCCCAGGAAGTTAGTTCAGCTACCCTCTTCACAGGAACAGGGGAATCATTCTCTTCAGCCTCCAACATCTATTCCTGGTTTGGATGTCCTCTGTTGTTCAGTTCGGCTTCTATTCAACATTTCCCTTTAAGTTCTGTTCACTTCTGGAACGTGAGCTTCCTTTTTCTTACTTTCAAGCCTAGCCTTGGATTAAGGGGAAAAAAAATTATCCGGCATTTTTATATATTTAGAGTAGGGACTGGGAGGGCTTCTTGCTCCTGTCCCATTTGCCATTAATGAACAAAAGTCAGCAAATGGTACTTCTCAACCCAGATAAGTTAATTTTGAAAAAATGTCAAAGTTTCAGAATAGTTGAACAAATTGGTTGAATGACTACCCATCTACCTTTCACCTACATTCTCCAATCGTTAACATGTTGCCACATTTCTTCTTTCTCTGTGTTTGTATTTTGCTGAACTGTTTGAAAGTAATTTGTAAATATCACACCACAATTCATAAATACTTTAGCATATACCTACTTCATAACCACAATACTATTACCACCAATGTGACAATAATTCTATATATTCTTAGATACAATCCATCTTCTAATGTCCCCAATGATCACCCAAATATCTTTTATAGCTTTTTAAAAGGAAATTTAGGATTCAGTTAAAGTGCACATGTTGTGTTTAGTTATGCCACTGATCTAAGTCTCTACAACAATCCCTCCATCTTTTTCTATTTTTCACAACACTGCTGTTTTTGAACACACCAGGCCCATTGTATTGTAAAATGTTCCACATCTGAAATTTCCTAATTAATTCTTCATGATGAGATTTTTAAAATTGTCATGGAATATATATATAAAGATAAAAGTTAACATTTTAATCACTTGTGAGTTTACCACTGGGACTTTAGTGCATTAAGCACATTTACATTGCCATGAAACCGTCATCACTTTCTCCATAACTTTCTCCTCATCTTAAACTGAAGCTGGGTACCCATTAAGTAATAACTTCTCATTTTGCCCCAACCCAGGCCCTGCTAACCAGCATTTTACTTTGTGCCTCCATGAATGTGATTATTCTAGCCACTTCATATAAGTGGAAACACGTAATATTCAAACTTTTGTGTCTGACTTATTTCACTTAGACAATGTCTTCAAGATTCATACATGCTGATGTCAGAATTTCATTCTTACTAAAGGCTGAATAATATTCCATTGTTTATATATACCACATTCGGTTTATCCATTTCTCCACTGATGGACATCTGGGTTGTTTCCACCCTTTGGTTATTTTGAATATGCTGTTATGAACATTGGTCTGCAAATACCTGTGTGAGTCCTGGCTTCCAATTTCCACGACTTGATCTGTATATTTATGTATTTGTTTTTGTCACAGCAGTGCTTAGGTCAGGTTGTATAATTCTTACTGCATCACATTCATGTTGGGAGGCACATAATTTCAGTTTTCCTATATTAGCAATGCTAGCTTTGACCATGTGGTGAGGGTGGTGACTCTCCACTGTAAATGTGCTTTTGTCTTTTTATAATTTGTTGGAATTTATGGGGTAATACTGTGAGATGTGTCTATACTCTTCATTCACTAATTTTATCACTTACTAATGATTGTTACCAGAATTAATCAGTATAGCAGTGGTTACAAAACAGTTATTTAAAAAAATTCAATCAAGTGTGCCTGGGTAGCTTGGTTAAGCATTCAACTCCAGCTCAGGTCATGATCTCATGGTTGGTAAGTTCGAGCCCTGCGTTGGGATCCTCTGCCCCCTTCTCTCTCTATCCCTCCTCTGCTCTCTCTCTCTCTTCCCAAAATAAACAAACATTAAAAAGAATTTTTTAATTAAAAAATATTCAGTCATTCCTTTTACATTTATTATTGATATTTTTCTATAGGGGGAAACCATTTGAATAAGTGTACTTCTCCTCCTAATCTATGGAGGCCAGAAAAAAAAAGGGGTCATTTTGAAGTGCTGAAAGAAAAGAGCTGTCAACCTACATGAAAGGAAACTAAGAAAGTTGATCACCAACAGACTGACCTTAATAGAATGGCTGAAAGGAAATTTTCTAAGCAAAAGGAAATGATAAAAGAGAATTGGAACATCAGAAAGTAGGAAAGAACAACTGAAAGTGGATAAAAGGGGGCTGTAAAACAAACCTCAACAAATTTAAATTAACTGAAATCATGCAGATAATCTGCTCTCCAATAGTGGTGGAATCAAACTGGAAATCAGTAACTGGAAGATAACAGGAAACTTTCTAAACACTTGAACACTAAACAGGTCACTTCTAAATAATCCATGGATCAAAGAGGACATCTGTAGGGGAAGAAAAACATTAATTTAACTGAATAAAAATGAAAATGTAATATACCAAAATGTGAGGAGCACAGCTAAGGTAATGCTAAAATGGAAATTAAAGATAATACATGCATGCCTTAGGAAAGAGGAAAAGACTCAACCAATAATCTAGTTCCCAGTTTAAGAATTTTAAAAAGGAGAGCAAAATAATCTCAAAGCAGATAGAAAGAAGGAAGTAATAAAGATAGGAGTAAAAAAATCAATGAAACTGAAAATAGAAAGTGATAGAGAAAAATCAATGGAACAGAGTTCTGGTTTCCTGAAAGATCAGTAAAAGAGAAATCTCTAACAAGGTGGATGAAAGAAAGAAAACAAGCAAGCAAGCAAGCAAGCAAGCAAGAAAGAACGAACCAAGAGAAAAGATACAAATTATTAATATCAGGAACAAAACAGTGCATACCACTACAGACCCTGAAGATATGGAGAGGATAATAAACAAATACCACAAACAGCATGACGCACATAAACTTAACAACTTAAATGAAACGGACCAATTCCTTGAAAGCACAAACTACCACAATTCACCTACTATGAAATAGATTTTTGAGTAGCCTTATAACTATTGGATAAATTGAATTTGTGATTTAAAAACTCCCAAAAAATAAATCTACAGACCCAGATGGTTTCACTAGAGAATTTTATAAAATATTTAAAGAAGAATTAACACCAACTCTGTACAATCTCTCTGGAAAACAGAGCTAGTATTCATACTAATTCATTTTAAGAAGCTAGTATTACCTGACATCAAATTAAAGACAGTACAAAAAACATACAGAACAATATCCCTCATGAGCATAGATACAAAAATCTTTAAAATATTAGCCAACAAATTCTGCAGTGTAAAATAGATTTTACACCATGACCAGATGGGGTCTATTTCAGGGATACTAGGTTGGTTTAATATTCAAAAGTCAATAAGTGTAATACACTGTATTAGTAAGCTAGGGAGTAAAAGACACATTATCATACATGGATGCAGAAAAAGAACTTGACAAAATTCAATACCCATTCATGATAAAAACTCTCAGAAAAATAGGAGTAATGGGAACTTCTTCAATGTGGTAAAGAGCATCTACAAAAAACCTGCAGATAATATTATACTTGATGGTGAAAGACTGCATGTTTTCTCCCTAAGTTTGGGAACAAAGCAAAGATACTTGCTTTTAGCACTCTTACTCAACATAATGCTGGACATTCTATTCAATTCAATAAATCAAGAAAAGGAAATAAAAGGCATTTAGGTCAGAAGGGAGGAAATCTAACTGGCTTTATTTGCACATGACATGATTGTATCAGTAGAAAATCCAAAGGAATCTAAAAAATAGCTATAAATAATATGGCTATTAGTGAAGTCATGGAGCACAAAATAAACACACAAAAGTCAATTGTACTACAATATCTTAGCAATGAACATATGGACACCTCAATTAAAAATACCACACCATTAACAGTCACTCAAAACAACAACAACAACAACAAAACAACCCATGAAATCCTAAGATGTATCTCTTTTAAAACATGTACAGGATTTGTTTCCTAAAAACTGCAAAATGCTAAGAAGAAAATCAAAGTAGATCTAAATAAATGGAGAAATAGATTATCATGTTCATAAATTGGAAGACTAAACATAATAAAGACGTCAATCTCCCTAAATTGATATACATGTTTGATGCAATTCATATTCAAAAGCCCAGCAATATATTTTTTGTAGATATAAACAAAGATTATTTTAATTTTTACATGGAAAGAGAAAGGAACTGGAATAGCCAAAACAATTCTGGAAGAGAAGAATGAAGTGGGAGGAACCATTCTATATAATTTCAAGACTCACTATAGGGCTATAGTAATAAAGACTATATTGGTAGAGGGAGAGACACTTAGACCAATGGAACAGAATAGAGAATCTAGAAAAAGACCCACACAAATACGCTCATCTGATTTTTGACAAAAGTGCCAAAGCAATTCCATGGTTGATGCAGCTGTACATCTGTAGGCAAAGAAATAAATCTTGACCTAAAACTCAGACCTTATCCAAGAATTAAGTTATAGTGCATGACTGACTAAATATAAAACATAAAACCTTAAAACTTTTAGAAAAATCACAGAATAAAAATTTCAGCATCTTTAGGAAAAGTGTTGTTAGACTTGACATTAATAGCAGAATCCAAAAAGGGAAAAGTAGATAAATTGGACTTTACCAAAACTAAAACCTTTTGCTCTGCAAAAGACCATGTAAAGAGAATGAAACGGCAAGATACAGGCTGGGAGAAAATATTTACAAACACCATTTCTGACAAAGAGCTAGTATTTGGAAGTATACAAAGAATTCTCACAACTCAACAGTTAAGTAAAAAATGCTTTCTTAAAAAACCCATAAAATAAAATGGGGAAAATATATGAAGAGACATTTCACTGAAGAGGATATATATATGGTAAGTACATGAAAAAATATTCATGTACTAATATTCATTAGTCATTAGAGGTATGCAAATTAAAACCACAATGACTATTAGAAAGGTTTTTTCACTAGAAAATAGTGCTTTCAATAACACCAAGTGCTTTCAAGGGTGTGGAGACACTGGATCACGTACACTGTTGGTGAGAACATAAAAAGAATACAGCCTCTCTGGAAAACAGTTTTTTTTTTTTTAATTAAACATGGGCATATATCCAAGAAATTAAACTTATGTCCACACAAAAACGTGTACATCAATGTTTATAGTAGCTTTATTGTTAATAACTTCCAACAGGAAACAACTTAGATGTTTTCAAGGGGTAAGTGTTTAAACACACTTTGGTACATCCACGCCATATGCTATTACTTAGCAATAAAAAAGAATGAACTATTAGTACATATAGCAACTTGGATAAATCTCCAAAGAATTATGCTAACTGGAAAAAGCCCATTCCAAAAGGTCATAATACTGTATGAATTTGTTTATAGAACGTTCTTGAAATGACAAAATTATGGAAACACAGAACAGAGTAGGGGTTGCCAGAGGTTAACAAAGGGGGAGTAGGGATGGGGGGAAGAGAACAGGACGCAAGTGGGTGTGGCCATGAGGAATCCTGGAAATGATGTAAATATTTTGTATTTTGACTGTATCAATGTCAGTTTCCTGCTTGTGACACTGTATTATGGTTTTGTAAGATGTTAGCATTGGGGAAACTGGGTAAAGGGTACGTGGGATCTCTTATTCCTTACAATTGTGTGTGAATGTATAATTATCTCAGTATCGAAAGTTTAATTAAAAATTTATTTTTTCAGATTCTACTCTCAGTGATTCTAAGTAAATCTGTCAGTAGGCCTAGAAATATGCATTTCCAAAAAATACCTTATATGATTCTAACATAGGGAAACAGAGCTCACTCTGTAAAACACTATTCTATATCACTTTAATGGAAGTAGGTAAGAAATATCCCTGTGAAATTTCGAATTTGCATTTAACACACAGTATCATATTCTTTACCATCTTTTAAGTTTGTACAGCAAAAATCTGTATTCCTGATAACATTAATGGATTTCCTTATTTGTTTTCTTATAATATACATAAAATGATTAGAAAATTACAATACCAATATCACTCTAAATCCACAAGTAAATCATAAGATTACTTTGTAGTTTTTTGTCTTTATAATATATCCCACAAAAATTTATGGTCGGTACACTATGTTTAAAAGTTATTTGAATTAATTCTTTTCTCTGTGATGTTTGTTTATTTTACTATTTCATCAATTTGATAAGCATTTGCTTCTTTTGTTTTTGTTTATATTCCAGCACTTTTTCATACTTTTTGATTTAATTTTAGAGTATGTAAAATATTTACATAATTGAAAATCCAATATAATATAAAAAGGTATACTGACTGAAGTCTCATTCCCATTCCTTTCCCTGACACATCCTGCCCCCCACCCTTATTATGTCATAAAATTTATTAGTTTCTGGTTTATAATTTCTGTGTTTCTTTTTGGCAAAAAAATTATATATTCTTATTTTCTCTTTTTATCACACAAAGGTAACATACTATATGCATTCTTTTGTATCTTGGTTTTTAAACTTAAAAATATATCCTGAAAAATCACTCTGTTTCACCTCATAGAAAATATATTCTTTTTTTAAAATATAATTTATTGTCAAATTGGCTTACATACAACACCCAGTGCTCATCCCAACAAGTGCCCTCCTCAATGCCCATCACCCACTTTCCTTTCTCCCCCACCCTCCCATCAATCCTCAGTTTGTTCTCTGTATTTAAGTCTCTTATGGTTTGCCTCCCTCTCTGTTTGTAACTATTTTTTTTCCCTTTCTCTTCCCGCATGGTTTTTCTGTTAAGTTTCTCAAGATCCACATATGAGTGAAAACATATGATATCTGACTTTTTCTAAAAAGATATAGTCCTGATAAATATTTGATGATTGAAATCTGAGTGAACATTATCACTCAGGGACTTAAGCCAAAAAATAATAATAATAATAAAGAAGGATGAAATCCAAACATCTTTCATTGGCACTCTGGAGTACATTTGCTTATTCTCTTCTCTAGTCCATAAAAATTTTAAGGCAGTTAACACTATGGGATAAATTTTAAGGAAAATGCAGTGTCTCCTAAGCTATGGGGTATCCTTTGCTCAAAGAAGCTTTCATTTTAAGGCAAATGAGGTTTACACAATTTGGGTTTCATTATTTCTTAAAGATCTAGGTTTTTTTGTTCAAAATGTTCAGGCAAATTCTTGAAAATAACTTTCAGCCTATTATGGATAGTTTTTCGGTTTCTGTTTAACTTGCATCTTTAGGAGTATCTATTCCTGAGCAGTGAAATCTTCCCTCTTGGTGCAAACCCTAGGCTGATCTCAAAACTCTTTTCATGGCTGGCTTGCCTACTCTGGGGACTCTGCAGAGAGAATTGCTTCACAAAAGCCTCTCCCTGCATGAGATCTCCTGGGAAAACTGGATATCACTCACAGTGGGGGTGGTTACAAAAGTAGTGGTAAAACTTGTATAGGATCAGTTTTGATTGTGCTTGCTTTGCTTCAGCTTTTAAAGCCTAAGAGCCAGATCTTACCAGTGGATGTAAATATGTGTCCATTAATAGGAGTATGCTAATTGATCACAGTAGCTTTCAAAAACCCTTGTACAAAACAAGACATGTATCCAAAGTTCTAAAATTACATCTTCAATTGAATTTAGCCAGATAAACACGAAAATTTTTAAAAGATAGTTAAAATCAGGAATATTTTCCTATCTTGAACACCACTTGGTCAATCACAGGACCTTGTTGCTTATGTAATGTGAGGATTCTGTTGTGCTTGCAGAGTCCAAATGCAGTGCTGAAAACTTTTGAGTAGATGTTTATGAACAAATGCATGTGATAGTTTAACAATTATAATCAGGAACAATTTTTCTAGTAGCTATTTTATATTGATGGTAGGGGTACCTGGGTGGCTCGGTCGGTGGAGCGTTCATATTTGGCTCAGGTCATGATCTCATGGTTCGTGGGTGTGAGCCCCGCGTCGAGCTCTGTGCAGACAGCTGGGAGCCTGGAGCCTGCTTCAGATTCTGTCTCTCTCTCTCTCTCTCTCTCTCTCTTTCTGCCCTTCCCCCACTCACACTTTGTCTCTCTCAAAAATAAATAAACATTAAAATTTTTTTTATATTGATGGTCAATACAAACTTCTATTTATCTCATATATTTTCTCTAGGATTTTACACTTTGTTACACTTTGATCCTTTCCTTCACTAGTATGTTTTGGCTTTGCGTACACCTGGAGCTAAAATCCATAGTCCCACATTTAAATTGTGCAAATTTGTCCACCTGCAGTCAGAATAAAGATATTTATTTGATAGGCATTTAAGTCAACCTATAAAGCAGTGGGGTGTGTGTGTGTGTGTGTGTGTGTGTGTGTGTGTGTGTTTAGCCAAGGGCAGAAAGGTTAATAGTAATAAAAACAAAATTTAACAAACTCTGCATTAAGTGCTTTATATTCATCTTATTTAATCTCAAGTTTACCCTCAGATGAGCAAAGAGGCTCAGAGAGGTGAAATAACATGTCCAAGAAGTTGAACACATTCACATGGCTGTAAGAGGCTGCACTGAGATTCCAAATGCCTGAATACAGACAACCGCCTGAGAGCCCCAGACAGGTGAAGTTGACATATTCTTTAGAATAGTCATTCTTTACTATGCATACTCATTACCATTATACAGTTTAGAGGATAATTGTTTCTCAAAAATGTTTTAATATAAAGGTAGCTGGTTCCAAGGAGTAAGCTGTGGGAGACCTGATCTCAACAGTATATCATTTAGCTCAATTCGCTGACCAAGCCTGGGAGAAGGGGCCAATGCAATGACCAAATTTATGAAAAAGCCCATAGGCAAAAGCAGAAGTGATTTTCAGCTTTTTTTAACTAGAAAACTTTTCCAAACTGAAAAAAATATATATATTCCAGACAGGATGGAGTCACTTCCCCAATTACTGTCATGCTTGTTCGCATTCCAGTCACATTATAATAACTACCACAAATTATTCTGGTAGTTGTTCTAGTCATCTCCTCTCTCTCTTATGTTGTGACATTATTTGCTGTGAATAATGAATGGATAGAAAATAGCGCTTAGTACAATGTCTGAGACACACACCTGAAAAGATATCTTCATCAGGCTAGAGCTTGTGCTTAGGGAATAGAAAAATGGATTCAAGAATTGAGAGCAGGAAATCCAGGCAGGTGATAAAGTTATTTAAGGCATATGATGGGCAGCAGGTATGAGTCCTAGAAGTTGGTATCCATCAGAGTGGTTCAGAAAGGAGTCATAAGTAAGCTGAACAGAGCATGATGTCTGCGAGTTTTGAAACAGGAAGTATCAGACCTAGAATCATTTATTTACTCATTCATTAAGCATTAATTAAGTGCCTTCTATGGGACAACACTATAGTATGTGCTATGAATATAAATGAATAAAACATGGCCTCTTCCTCACAATCCTGTGATGGAAGCAAAATCTAAACGATTATAATATAATGGGTTGTATTAGAATATAGGTAAAGAAAAAGTGTTATGAATCCAGTAGAAACAAATGACAAAATCATATTGGGAAGCCGGCACAAATAAGGTAAATGAGGTAGAAGTTGCCTGTTCCTTGAAAGGTTAAAGTTAAGGCCAGGTTAAGAAGGCAAAACATTACAGATATAGGAACAGCTTGTAGAAGAGTATTGGGGGATGAAAAGTCATCTTGTATTTAGAGAACGGTAACACTTTTAAGAGATTGGAATGCAGGATATGTCACAGGAAGTGAAAAGATATACAACTGTAGTGATAACCAGATAGGTGTTTGCAAAATACTTTGAATACCATCCCTTTGCCACTGGGGAGCCTCTGAATGTTTTCATCGTAGGATTGGCATTTGCTGGACATATATGCATTTATCATGAAGGTAATGATGTTAAATCTTCAGAGCTCCTCATCTGCATAGACCTTTCCAAGACCCTGGGAAGGTCCTGAGCAATGTGCCCAAGCCCATATGTTTTGGTCAAGTTTAAGAAAGAAATACTTTATTTTATGGAGGGCACTCTTAATTGGAAAATCTTCAGCCTCCCCAAAACGTGGTTCTTCCCGTGGCATGACCTGTGACATATGACTCTGACAACAAGATGGAGAATGAAATGGGGGAGGGGGGAAGAGGCTGGTAGGAAGCTCTTGCAAAAGTCTAAGAACTGAAATAAGGCAATGGAGGAGATGATCAAGAGAAGGGGCAGGCTCCCAGGAGTTAAAATCAACAGGATTTGTGACGGATTAATATGGGGATGGACTGGATGGTAGGAATTCTTGGAAGACTCAGATTTTTAATGAGTGCCTAAGAGGATGGTGTCACTATAATTGCCAAATGAAATATATATTTGAGACATGGAAAGACAGTGAATTGTCTACGGTAGGAAAGAGGATCACGGAAGAGGGGTGTTCAACAATGTTAGATACTGAAAAAAAGAGGCAGATGAGAACTAAGGTTTGTCTGTGAGTTTGGTAAATAGGGAGACACTGGTTTCTCTAAAACAAAACAAAGGATGGATCCATTGGGTGGTGTGGGGGAGCTCAGCAAACAGATTGTAGCCCTCCAACCTCTCACCACTTACAAGTGTCCAAGGCAGAACAGCAGTGGCTTTTGGGGAGTGGATGAGAGATGAGTTACAGAATGAAAGACAATCCCAGTCAAGAGGGACCAAGAAGGTGGTCAGGCTGTGAGGAAAGGGATTCAGACACAGGGGAACCAAACAGACTCTAGCATAGCTTGGGACTTTTGGAATCAGAAGCCAACATACTGGGACACACGGCGCTGGGAAGACTGGAAGTTAGGCTGCATTAATGCTGAAGAATTGCAGTATTGCCCTAAAATGCCCCAAATCCCCAGGATGAAGATAAGGTTGTCTCCAGAGTCCAGGGAATATCTGAGCCAGCAATTATCAGGCACGAGAGCTCAATGATACAGCAGGCAGGATGTGGGGGATCAGGGAATCAGGAAGAGCACAACCAGAAGCACGAATTTATGGTTGGGGAAGGGATGCGAGGCAGCTCCTCTTGCCTCAGGCTCTAGAATCTGAAGTCAGCGCTTCCTAAACTCAGAAGGGAGATCCAGGCCCATTGCCCTTTGTATTTCTAACAATAACGCTACAGTCTTTTGAATTTATCACGTGATCCCTCTGAAGTTTCAGAGAGGAAAAACTGGAGATTTTGCTATAAAGATTCCTAAGGGGAATCAAGAAAGACATAGTATAGGTCTGGGACTATTCACTGAAGTCCTCCTAGCAGCAAAAACTAAAAGAAACACAGCTGGAATCATTTTATGAATTGCAGGGAAATAGTAAGATTGAATTTAGTCAAGATAATTGGTTTTTAAGTATGTCCTTTTCTCTCTTTCCTATTTGATATTATTAACACGAAGTCTTTTTAAATGTCAATAATTTAAATGTAATTTAATTTCTTTAATGAAATTGTTTAATAATTGGAGAATATAAGAATGGCTTTTGAGCAGCATCAGCAGGGGAGGTTGGTGAGGACAAGGGAGAGCGCTCAGCCTTGGAGGGGAAGGAAGGTGCCTTCCATCCCTCCAGGGTGACTCTGGTTGATACCAGTGGGATCTCTTTGAAAGGCCTTCTGTTTCAAGTTCCCCCAGCTGAATGCAAGGGGACTGCTTGCCAAATGCCACTCAGGAAATGTAAAGTGTATTAAAATAGGCAGCAATCGAATAGTATTAGATATGGTTCCCCTGCACAAAAAATTTCTAGGATTTAAGTAAAGTTGGAATCTGGAAAACAGATTGGACTGTCACAGCCCCATAGCCTGGTATTTAAAGACCTCCACAGTTTACTTTTTGCAAAAACACTGAATCGTATTCAACTCTGAGTCATATTCTACTTTTTTTTTTTTTAACACAAATCTGAGTTTCTCTATCATGTAATTTGTAGAGTTAAGCTTTTGGAACCTGGAACCAAGTAGAGGACTTTATATTTATCTCTATTTAATGTTATCTTGTGATTTTGAAATAGGCCAAATTTCCGACGCTGTTCAGAGTTCTTGATACTAATTTAGCCATCCAGAGTATTACCTGTTTCGCCCAGCTTTGTGCCACTGACACCTTCATCCAAATAATTGATTGGAAATGTGGAGAGGATGGGGCTGAGAACAAAGCTCTCAAGCCTTGAAGAATTTCCCGTGGGATGATATGGATCACTTAATGGGGGAACTAGCAGGAAAAAACTTATGGAACATCTACCAGGTACCTGGTATTACAAATGATTCTTTGAATGCATTACCACATTTAACCTTTAATGACGGAAACACAGCTAGCAAGTGATGGTCTTCATTTTTGATTCCACATCTAACTCTATGCTCATACCCAGTAAGAGCCTCTAATTACTTGAATGGCAGTACCAGTAACCCAGTTGCCTCTAATTACCTGAAGTTCTTTGCTTGAATGTTCAGCCTCCCACAAAGCTACCAACCTGCTTTTTCTTCTGGGCCAGATTTCTTTCTAGACAAGACTTCTGCATCTTGTCCATAAGGACACCAGGACAGAACCCTACTGAGTACTTGGCTGAAATTCAAATACACTATGTGAGTTTCTCTCAGTCTTAGTATTGGGTGTGGTGGCAAAGGAGGAGAAAACGTGATAGGGTTTGGTTTTTCCACAAGATGGTACTTATTTTGGGTTGGTTCCTTTTTGATAAGAAATATATTGTATATGACACTTAAATGTTATAATAAATTGAACTGTGTTTTTTCGTAATTCATGTAGATCATGTATCACGTTCTGTAATTTTTTTTATAGTTGCATTTTTTTTAGGGTCTGGAAAATTTAGGGGCCTATTATAATGGGGAATTCTGTGACATCTGAGGATATTCCCCTCAATACTCCTGGCCGTGGTGATAACAGAAATGTAATAATAACATTTAAATGCTTACTCTGAACCAGGCATTATATAAAATGTTTTACATGTATTAGGTATTATGTCATTTATTTTGCACGTCAACCCTCTGAAAGGCTTCCTATCATTATCTCCATTGTATAGATTAAGAAACAGGTGAAAAAGTTAAGTAATGTACCTAAGAACTGTGGTTTGAACCTGGAAAGACAGTCTCTTCCACTGCCTGTAGCCCTAGTTATTGTTGGGAGAGAATCCTCCAAGGATCTCTTGCGTTTCCATTTGTCTTGTGAGCAGAGGCACTGACTACCTTGTTCTGAATTATCTTTTCAAGAAGTTTATATAATGGTGCACCTGGGTGACTCAGTCAATTGAGCATCCGATTCCTGATTTCAGCTTAGGTCATGATCCCAGGGTCATGGGATGGAGCCCCGACGCAAGCCCCGCACTGAGCCCAGTGCTGGGCTCCTCATTGAGTATTGTGGAGCCTGCTTGGAATTCTCTCTCTCCCTTAGCCCCTCTTCCCCACTCTCTCTCTCTCTCTCTAAAATAAAAATAAAAATTTTAATAAAAAATAAAATAAAAGAAGTTTAATGAATAGCCTTAGAAGATGGTAGTGTATCTCTGTTAGATAGCAACTAAAATGTATACATGATAGCCTAGAAATGTAGTTCTGATGAGGTTTTGGAATGGTGGGGGTCTGGAGCTGACAGCCAAGCCAAGAAAGAATTCTTGAAGAAATCTTTGGTGTAACAAGGTGATTTTATTAAAGCACTGGGACAGGACCGGTGGGCAGAAAGAGCTGCACTGGGGTTGTGAAGAGTGACTGGTTATATACTATGGAACTGGGGGAGGTAAAGGCAAAAGGGAGGCCTCCAGAAGGACTTTGATATGCTAATGAGGACTCATAAGATGCCTGGGGTCTTGCTATTATCCAGTAAGGTTGTTTCCCCCCCTCCTCCCCCCCCCCCCCAGTAAGGCATTAACATTAGGACAGTAGAGGGGTCCTGGAGAAATGTTATACTCTGTATTTGACTCAAGTACTTGTCAATGGGCTGCAGGTTATAAAGAAACTTAATGGTAACTGCCATTTCCTTCTTGCTTTTGTTCCCCACATCACTGTGGAGGTGAAGGTGATATTGGGGCTCCAGGAACTGAGTCTATAGGTTTCCAGAGATTAGGCTATTGATAAGATTGCCTTTTTCTTGTAATTTACTAAGACATCTGTAAACCGATACTCATGTCCTGCATGACTGTGATGTCTATCAGTTTAACCATTTGTTTTCTTTCCTTTCCTTTGTTCTGGGCAGCTGGGAGTGTCCAAGGAATGTCATGAGGAATATAACGCATATCCCGCCTGCAGGGGTTGGAGGGAGGTGTTGTTAGCTTGTGAGTTGCTCTCAGCTTGCCTTATGGTCCCTCATCAGTTCTTTTTTCTCATTTTTCTTTTCTTTCTTTTAAAATGTTTTATTTATTTCTGAGAGAGAGTGCACGAGAGCTGGAGAGGGGCAGAGAGAGAAGGGGACAGAGGATCCAAAGTGAAGCTGGCTCCGTGCTGACAGCAAGCCTGATGTGAGGCTTGATCTCATGAACCGTGAGATCATGCCCTGAGCCAAAGTCGATGCGCCCCTAGAAACTAGTTCTGATTAAGAATACCTTGAAGTAGGGCTTCCAACTTAAGTTTGCAAAATAGAAGGGCACTTTGCTGGGTTGTCTTGGTTGGTGCTCTTAAGGGATGTGGACTCATTTTAATGGATACAATAAACACAGGGCAAGTTCACTCACTCTGAGTTTGTTGTTACTTTCGTGCTTGACATGCATCTATTAACACCAGAACCTATCTAGTGTCAAAAGTTATGGGATTTGAGAAGAGGAGCCATTCTGGAATAAGTGACACTTGTTTGGGAGAATCTTAGAAGTTTATTGGGGAAACCAAGCTTTTAGTTTATTAAGAAAAAGTGATTATTAGAACGTACAAAGGGTAGTAATTTTACTTAAATAAAATGATTCTGAATACTGTGTGTTCTCAGAGTTCAAAGAATTTGGGTTTTCCACAATTTTCAGTAGATTTTAGGAATGTTTACCTAATTTCATGCAACAGGCATACACTCGAAAGGTTGAACCCAAGGTTTTATTCAAACTATTTAAAATTTCAGGCACATATTTAATCTCTCCCTAAATTTTCTGCTTAGCAGCTCAGGCACAGGGCTTACTCAGGACACTGTGTGAAAAAGTAGCCAAAATATGCAGGCTCCCAGGCAGGGTCTGGTCAGTGGCGCATTAGAGCACAGATTTCAAATATGAGTGCATGGATTTCCTTCTTTTTAATTTTGCAATTGGATTAATGGTAACGGTTGCAGAGAACGAGGTAGCTGGTTTCAAATAACGGCAATATTGGCTTCAGCTGGGCCAGTCCTGGCGAATTTACTATAGACTTCCATAGACCAGTAGTTCTCAAACTTTGGTGAACATCTGAATCCCCTGAAAGGGTTTGCTCTTTTAGTCTCACAAGCCACCCCAAGAGTGTCAGGTTCATTTGGTCTGGAGTGTGGCTGAAAATCTGCACTTCTGTTTCCAGATAACACTGATACTGCTGGTGTGAGAAGTGCACTTTGCTACCCACTGCCCTAAACCTGTTCTGTGGGATTAAATAGGCCTCTGACTGGGGAGGCAGAGCTCATTAGAAAGGTAAATATTTAGGCTATTTTCTGTATTTGCCTTAGGGAAGGTAAGAACTTTTATTTCCCAGGGGACCTCCTTCCACTTGCTGATTTTTTTTCTTTCTAGTGTATTCCTACTTTACATAAGTTAAAATGAAACCCTGCCTTAGCCTGTAGTGAAGTCAGGTGCAGGCCTCCCTTCCTTCCTTCCTTCCTTCCTTCCTTCCTTCCTTCCTTCCTTTTTGTTTTTCTTGCATCATCTTTTTTCTTTCAAGTGTGAAGCAACACCCACTGATTTTTAGGTGATTTTTCTGGGCAAAATAATGCATATTATGCAGTCCTCTTCTAAACTGCAACAAATGACCATTATGTTCCTTCTGGAATGGGAAGGAGCCAATTTTATTTTCCTTTTAGATTTTACCTATTGAATTTCTGAGTGTCGTACATCATCAAATTGCATAACCTTTAAGGCCAAGAGACAGGGATACTGAAGGGACCCCATGAGAGAAAAAGCTGGGTTTTTTTTCCCCTTTGCTTCTTCTCTGGCTTCTATTCTTGTTAAGACCTGCACCCCCACCCCATTCTACACAGGTCTCAGAATGCAAATAGTGTATGTCCTCCTTATAAGAGACAAAGAGTTAATGATTTCTCTAGAGTAGATAATGTACATCTAAGGAAGGCCCAGGTGAGAATGGCCAAATGAAGCTGTCATATGCATATTTTGGACCACTGGTACTAGACATCTCATTACCAAGACCCCTGGTGTCAGGGAATAAGTGACTTACGATTGACAGTTTGACCTTGTCCTTATTCTGACCACTTCTGGGTGCCTAAGAGGGCATGTGCCCCAGACCACAATCGTCAATAAAAACCTCCGGACCCTGAACAAAGATGAGACTCCCTCTTTTCCTTTCTGAGTCTTCTGATTGCTATGTCCGTATCTCTATATCTTTAGTAAACTCTGCTGTCACCTCCTGCTGGCTCACGTTTGATTTCCATCCTGCATGAAGCCAAGGACCTTCTTTTTTTTTTTTTTTAATTTTATTTTTAATCTTTTAAAATTTACATCCAAATTAGTTAGCATTTGGTGCAATAACGATTTCAGGAGTAGATTCCTTAGTGCCCCTTACCCATTTAGCCCATCCTCCCTCCCACAACCCCTCCAGCAACCCTCAGTTTGTTCTCCATATTTATGAGTCTCTTCTGTTTTGTCCCCCTCCCTGTTTTTATATTATTTTTGTTTCCCTTCCCTTATGTTCATCTGTTTTGTCTCTTACAGTCCTCATATGAGTGAAGTCATATGATTTTTGTCTTTCTCTGACTAATTTCACTTAGCATAATACCCTCCAGTTCCATCGACGTAGTTGCAAATGGCAAGATTTCATTCATTTTGATTGCTGTGTAATACTCCGTTGTATATGTATGCCACATTTTCTTTATCCATTCATCCATAGATGGACATTTGAAGCCAAGGACCTTCTTGACTAGTCCTGTGGGAACCCCCTCTGGGTCCTCAGAACCCACTTGCCAGCATCAACCCCACCTGGACTTATACTTTCAGTAAATGTTTACTTTTTGTATAATAATGATCTTTTACTTGGTTGTTGCACATTTTTTCTCTTCATAGATCCTTTGTCAGTTTATTCATTCTAACTTAACTGTATTCATCACATCTGAAATTTGTCATATGCAGTTCAGTATATGATTAATATAAACAGATTAGTAACCAAAGTTGGTTACTAGGATGACAAATTGGGCTATTCTTTTGGTCAATTGATAGGTATACAAGGGCTGCCTAGAGTCCTAAGTTGAAATGAATCTTGACTGCATCTGTGCTCGGTGGGGAAAAATGCCATCCTCAGTTATGTCTATGTTGGGCCTTGTGGGGGAACGTGGCTGCATGTGAGTCCCACACTAGTGGACCAGGTTTGCGTAATCTTCCTGAGTTTTAATTTCCTAATTTGTAAAATGGCAATAAAATGACTACTCCATGGGGTTTTGATAATTAAATGAGTTAACACATGTAAAGAGCATGGCTCATAATAGGTATGCAATAGAGGAGGCCATTAAGAATGAACTGCTGGCATTTAGGATGGGTGAAAAATATGACGGACGAGAGGATGTGAAAAACATAAGACAGATGAGAGGATGGACATTTTCTGTGCAATAAGTGAATTAGGGCCAGAGGACAAATATTATACAAAGGAGAATTACCCTGAATACAACAAAGAACCTGCTAAGAAGCAAACCTAGGCAAGTAATGGAACGGGTTCCTGTGTGAGGCAGTGAGTTGCCTAACTCAGAAAGTATTCAAATGACTCCCTTCTTAGGTGGGAGGTTGGAGTCTATGATGTTGGAAATTTCTCAAATTCAATTATACTGTGAATTTGCCCCAGCGACTTTGGAAAATCACCCTGTCTCCTGTTTTACATTGTCCCCAGTGATGACCATATATTCCAAAGAATTTAGATTTCCATAAGGACTCATGGGATTTGAGAGATTACTATAAGGAAAACTCATCAATCCCAGTGTTTAAAATCCAACAAACAAAAGGAAACAACAGCAGATATCCATTTCTTTTCTTTGTTTTAAATGGATTAATAGGTGCTTTGCTTACCCAAGGGCTCAAGTACTGAATATACCCATTTAAACAGTCGAAGGTTGACATTACTAACAAGAGGACATTCTGAAAAAGCACATCAGGGCATGGCAATTGAGTCCGGCAGCCCCAGGAAGAAGCATATTACTGTGGCTGGATGTTTCTGGTACAGTGATCAGCAGTGAAATGATTAACAGTGTTGGCATTTAAGTGATCATAATTAGGTTTCAAAGTTAACAGCCCATTGAGATAAATAGTGGAAGTTCACACCTCTCTCAGTGCTATTGTTTATCAGACTGTCAAGTTGCAGATTCAGGAAGACAACATTAATGTGGCTTTGGACACTAATTGCCCAGAGCCAAGTTACATCCACCTGGGAGGGTCCTGTGGGTATTTGTTCAACTAAAATGTCAGGGACTATGCAGTGCTGGGATTCTGCATTGCCTAACAGCATACAGCATTGCACTGATATTTCGATGCAGAGAAGGCAAACGATACAGGAATATGTTGTAATGTTTGGTACAAAGCTCCTGGCTTAATAGTACATTTGCCTCAGTTTATCCTCTCGAATGGCAATGAAACCGCTGACGTGGACAGCATGGTTTCTGACAGGGGTAAAAAATTAAATGATTTAAACAACAACAACCAAGAACTTTTTGCTCCCATGACTTAGACTTCACAACTCCTGTTATTATCCTAAAGGACTTATGTACACATTCCGTCAATAGAAGAACATTGAGAGCATAATTAAATTAATTTTAATAGAATTCTGAATTATTTGTTCACAATTAAGTTTACACGCATGACTGCATGCTGTCTGATGCTCAATAAGGGTGGAGATTGTACAGTTTCAGTTTGCAAATTATTGATTTTTTTCAAAGACATTCGATAATTAAAGGCAGCAAAAATGGGGAAAAGGAACTCGTAAGCTTTAAAAAAATATGCTGCAACATTATAGTAGTGGTTGTCTTTTCATGAAGTTTCTTAAAAGAATGAAGTCATTGGTGCTTTGTGATTACATTATTGAACATCACTAAAAAATTACACCACCAAACAAACTAAAGGAAAACTGAACTTTAGGACTTCCCATTTCTTACCACGTCACCTTGAAGAGCGTTTTTCTTTCCTTTTCTTTCCTTTTTTTTGTTTTTTTTTTTTTAATTTTCTTTCCTTTACCCTTCAGGTTAGAGAATGAATGTGGCATTCTTTTTAACAAGGAGTGTGACTGGGAGGTTTAACAATGACCACAGAGAGATGAGGGGCCCCGAGGCATGAAAAGGCAGGAGGAAAGGAAAAGAGGAGAGGAAAAGAGAGGTATAAAAGAAGGGAAAAGAAGCACAGGAACAAAAATGTACGGAAAGGTATGAAATGCAGCCAAAGAGATAAATAGGTCGGTATCATCAGTTACCCCAGGTGTCGGGACCATTGTTTTCTTCCATCTCAATTAGAAACAGACGTCTAGCTTCTGCTTCTTTGAAGGAGTTCTGCCTTGGGAAGCTTTTCATGGGAAGAATTATACCAGAAAGAAATGGCTGTAATCTTTCTGAAAGGGTGAGATTTCCATTTCTTACTATTGAGTTTTCCAACTCGTATACCCTGATGCCTAAGGTTCGGAAGCCAATGGGTACAAGCTGCATCACAGACATCTGAACCCGGGTGGACTGTAGGGCAGACCCGGTCAGTGGAGTCCAGCCTCTACTGACTAAGAAAGAATTGTGTTTCACTGTTACTTAAATAGGAGTAAACTCTCTGAGGGCAAGTGTTGTGCCTTATTAATTTTAATATTCTCAACAGAAGCTCAAAGCCTGGTACAGAGACTTTATTTTAAGGGCAAATGAAGAATTAATGGCAGACACTTTAAAATACATTAGTTCACATCTTTTGTCAGGGGACATTAAAAGCCACTGGGTAATTATACTAATAATTTTCATATCACATGTTAAAAATCATTTTATATTTTTCAAAATGCTTCCATAGTACTTTTGGATTCTATTGAGCCCTGTTGAGCTGGCAATCTGAATGCACATCGGTGTCAAGGACAGGAGGGAGATGTACCCATAACGTAAACCACAATACCATGGTCACTTACATCTGTCAACTTGGCTAGGCTACAGGCAGTTATTCAGCTCAAACAGTAATCTGGTGTTGGTGTGAGTGGTGTTTTGTAGATGTGACTAAAATCTATAATCATGTTACTTCAAGTAAGGAAGACTGTCTTATATAATCTTCTGGGTGGGCCTGGTCCAATAAAGTGAAAAGCTTTAAGAGCAGAACAGGCTTCCCTGGAAAAAAAAGGAAATCCCTTTCCCCTCCCCCTATGGATAGTGACATCAGCCCTTGGCTGGGAGTTCCAAGCTGCCCTTCGGAAGGGCCTGCACCCAATTCCAAACTTGCCCAGTCAGCCTCCACAAGTGCACAAGCCAATATCTTCAATAAATCTCTTAAAACCACCAGCTTTAATGAGATATAATTCACATACCAAATAATTTCCCTCATTTAAAAGTATATAGTTCAGTGATTTTTATTATATTATGAATTTTTAAAACTGTGTAAAATACATATAACAAAATTTGCTGTTTTAATAATTTTAAATGTATGATTCAGTGGCATTAACTGCACTCACAGTGCTGTGAGACCATCGTCACTGGCCATTTCCAAAACTTTTTCACCGCTACCAACAGAAACGAACCATTAAGCAATAACTTCTCTTTCCCCCTCCTCCCCAACTCCTGGTAACATCTAATCTTTTTGTCTATGAATTTGCCTATTCTAGATATTTCACCTAAGTGGAATCATATATTTGTCCTTTTGTGTCTATCTTGTTTCATTTAGCATAAATTTTCAAAGTTCATCCATGTTATAGTATGTATCATTACCTCATTCCCTTTCATGGCTGAATAATATTCCAAAGTGTGGATGCAGCATGTTCTTTTTTAAAAAATGTTTATTTATTTTTGAGAGAGAGAGGATGTCAGTAGGGGAGGGGCAGAGAGAGGGGGGGGACAGAGGATCCAAAGCGGGGGTTCTCTGTGCTAACAGCAGCAAGCCCCATGTGGGGCTCAAACTCACGAACCACAAGAGCGTGACCTGAACCAAAGTTGTATGTTCAACCGAATGAGCCACCCAGGCGCCCTGGATACAGCATATTCTGTTTGTCTAGTCATCCAGTGATGGACACAGGTTGTTTCCATCTTCTAGCTATGGTGCATAATGCTGCAGTGCACATTGGTATACTAGCTGCCTCACTCCTGCTTTCAATTCCTATGGGTATATACCTAGGAATTAAATTACTGGGTCATACGGTCAATAAAAAATACATATTCTATTGGTTCTCCTTCTCTGGATGAACACTGGCTGATGCAAAAGCATGGGACAGGGGGAGGGAGAGGAAGACCCTGACACGTTTGCAGAACTGAAAGTAATCTATGGAGTATGTTTGCTATATTTGCACCATTTAAAAACTTTTTGTTATAAAGTATTGTTGATACCGTTGAAGCTCTTACAATCCTAGTCTTCACTCCCCCATTCCCTGCCGCTCCTCTCCTAGGGTAAGGAGCATTCTACAGCTGGTGCATAGCCTTCTGATCCATGTTTACACATTTTCAATATATGTAAATGAACAAACTGCTGAGTGTTGTATTTTGAGTTTTAGAAATTTACATAAATGGCATAATACTTCATCTTTTTTGTAACTTATGTTTTTCACGACTTAATGTATTAAACATTCATACAAATTTGTAGATGTAAATCTGGTTCATTTATTTTAACTTCTGAATAGTATTTTATTGTAAAAATACACCATTATATTTCGTACACTTGCTATTGATTCTAGTGTTTCACTATTTCGAACAGTGTTGCAGTGGATCCTTTTGCATGTTTCCTTATAAAAATGTACAAAAATTTAAGATGGAATTAAAAATGGAATCTTTCTTTTTCTGTGTCTAAGCTGATGTTTATGATATCTATTGAGTTTTTAATTTCAAGACAGTTTTTGAGGTTTTATTGGCTCCTTTTTCAAATGGACCTGTTCTTTTTATGTATTTTCCTATCATTTCATTATATTTCCTCCACTCTGTATAAAGGCAGTGATGTGAAAAAAAAGATAGTTAAGTAAAGAAAGAAGGTGGGTGTGCCTGGCTGGATCAGTCAGTGGAGCACGTGACTCTCAGTCTTGGGGTTGTAAGTTTGAGCCCCAAGTTGGGTGTAGTGATTACTTAAAAATAAAAATCTTTAAAAGAAAAGAAAGTTAAAAAAGAAAGAAAGAAAGGAAAGAAGGTAGTGTTGTCAGGACTTGGGAACTAACTGAACATGGGAAGTAAAGAAGAAAGAACACAAGATGAGGGGCTCCTGGGTGGCTCAGTCGCTTAAGCATCCGACTCTTGATTTTGGCCTGGGTCATGATCTCACAGTTTGTGAGTTGGAGCCCTGAGTAGGGCCCTGTACTGACAGTGTGGAGCCTGCTTGGGATTCTCTCTCTCCTCTCTCTCCATCCCTCCCCCCCACTCAAAAATAAAATAAACATTAAAAAAAAAAAGGAACATAAGATAAAACTATTAACAGCTAACATTATTGAGCACTTAGCATGGTTGGGCATTGTGCTAAACATGTTATATGCACGAACTCATTAATCTTTACAATGAGAGATTTGGCCCTTAGTAGTTCCTGGTAGTAAACCTATAGGCCTGATAAGAATAGCTTCGTTTAGGAGCACCTAGATGGCTCACTCGGTTAAGCTTCCGACTGGCTCAGGTCATGATCTCATGGTTCATGAGTTTGAGTCCTGCATCAGGCTTTTCTGCTGTCAGTGCAGAACCTGCTTTGGATCCTCTGTTCCCCCCTCTTCCCTTCCCTTCTCGTGACCCCCCCCCCTTCTTCAAAATAAAAAATAAAACACTAAAAAAAAAGAATATCTTTGTTTAATGAAAGGCCTTGGGCCATGCCAGATAGTCTATGCTAACAGAGTGATTTGTGGTGAGGGCTTTGAGCCACACAGCATCAGCCTGACTCTGGAGGGACAGCCGACAAAAATCAGCCACATGGGTGGTCAGCCATGTCTTTGTGACCAAGGCCATTAAAAACTCTGGACACCAAGGCTCGCAAGAACTTTTCCGGTTGGCAATACCCTGTGCGTGTTGCCATGTGTTGCTAGTGAGAGAAGTTAAGTGCTGTCTGCATGACTCTGCTGGGGGAGGACAACTGGAAGCTCTGTCCCTGTCTTTCCTGGACTGTGCCCTATGAACCTTTTCCCTTTGTTGATTTTAGTCTGTGTCTTTCACTGTAACAAACTGTAATTGTTAGTATAATGGCTTTTCTGAGTTCTGTGAGTTTGAGCCAATTCTTGAACCTGAATGTGGTCTTGGGGGACTCTTGAATTGCAGCCTCACAAAAGTCTTTTCAGGTAGATATTATGATTTTTTTCCCATTTTTATGGATGAAGACATTGAAGTTCAAAGAAATTAAGAGATGATGAAACTTGACCTCCGTGATTTCTGTTGCTGCAATCCTGAACTTCCTAAACCAACGCATCCTATGCTTCTGGCTTAAGTGACTGGATACAGTTCCACCAAGAGTGGGAATTGAGAAGGAATAGACTAGGGGGAAGATGCTAACTTTGTTTCTGTGGCAGTTGGATATGTGTTTAGAGTCCAGAAACCAGGTATATTCGTTTGCTAGGGCTGTCATAACAAAATACCACATACTGGGTGGTCTTAGGCAACAGGAATTTATTTTCTCTTGTCAACGTTCTTCTGAGACAACACAGTGACTCATTTTTGTCTTTCATTTTTACTGTATAAAATAAATGAGGATTTAAGAATACTAAAAACTGCTATGATTCTTGGGTAATTTGAATCTGCTTTTATTCAGTGAAGTTGCTGCTTAAGTTTCCCCCCTTTGAGTAAGGGAAAACCTGATAAATTTGCATGGCATGCAATCCACGCACGGTTATGCTTCCTCAATATTTAGCTAGCTTTCTCTTTCTCTCTCCCCACTGCCCTGGAGCAAATGCTGAATTTTAATTTTGTAATTTTATATCTAAATTTTAGCTATAGCCCATTCACAGTTATGAATATGTGAATTCTCCCCCAAGCCCACCTCCAGGAAAGAAACATCAAAAGTCAAAACAAGCTTTATGTAAATTTGTCTTCTCAACTTTATGCACCTGAGTTAAATGAGGCTCATAAGAACGGTTGCAATTTGGTTAATGTTTTCCTCCTGACGCAGAATTTTAATTTGGAATTGTATTTCTGAAAAGGTGGTACAATTTAGGAGGCTAACAATTTAGGAGGCCATTTAAAATGATCCTTCTCTATTAAGGATAGTAGGAGAGCTTCTTTTGGGGTATTAACTGGGCCAAAAGTTCACCAAGGTCAGGGAGCAACAAATGTCCTTGACACTGAAAAGGTCTGTTTGGAAATCCAGGAAGTATTTAAAGCCCTAGTTGTTGTTTTCAATGTTGTTAATGGGTGACAGAATGCTAATTAGTCAGATTAACTAAGTGGCTGAGTCATACTGTAACCCTTCTCAAAAAAGAAGTGCCCATTTTGAGATGCTAAATGAGGCCATAAAGGCAGCCAACCAAACCATTCTTGAAAGATAAGAGAGTACCAGTGAGGCTGTTAACATAGCAAGTGAATTAAGTTTCATGAGTGTTGTGTGTGCATGTGTACCTGTATTTATATACCTGTATACATTAATATACATATATAGAGAGGGGATAGTTTTCATATCTAATAATCACTTAAATAAATGCTGCAATAAGCTTAGGTTTCCAAGATATTTAATCCGATCAATTTACTCTTTAAGGAAAATATATTCACAATGTTCATCTGAAATAAAAACTCTAAAACATAAAAACTGAATGATTTTCTTGAAAATTGTGCTTTTGGGATTTTCAGTAGAGGGGCCAGAATGGTAGAAGCGGGTTCTGAGGCAGGGCTGGGTCTCAGATAAGGGAATTTTAGGGGTTGGCCACACCTTCTTGGGAAGGTTACCTTTGCAAGGATTTCTTAGACTTTCTTCAGGAGAATCCAAACTACTTAACTGTTTATTTTACAGTTTGCCCCCCACCTTCTCTTAGATGTTTCGGTGGTTACCCAAACAAAAGGTCTTTAGCTAGAATTTTTTCTGGAGGCATTTGGTGGACAACCCTGAGGTCATGTTTGTTCTCCACAGGTGGGGCTAGGTTTCAGTTTCTCCTACTCCTTGCAAGGTAGGGGGGTTAACGGGACCACAAATGGAGACTTACCGATGCCTCCCGACTGGAAAAAAAAAAAAAGAGGGAGAATAAAAGCGGAGCTTTGAAAGGAAGACCACGTGATCAAGTGTTCCCAATCCTCCTTGTCTACTGACAAGCAACACTGGGAAACAAATATTTTTGCTTAGGATGACCTAGGCTAAAGGTATGCTTAATAAATACTTTTCCTTCTTTTCCCCTCCATAGCTCTAGCACCCTCTTGGGAAAGGAAATGCTTTCATTTTATCAAAAGCTAGTGAGAAAAGGAGAAATCATGGAGCAAGGACATGCTAGTTTTTGGGTTTTTAAAAATTTTTTTTCAATATTTATTTTTGAGAGAGAGAGAGAAAGAGAGACAGAATGCGAGCTGGGTAGGGGCAGAGAGAGGGGGCAACACAGAATCTGAAGCAGGCTCCAGACTCTGAGCTGTCACCACAGAGCCCGAGGCAGGGCCTGAATCCATGGGTCTGTGAGATCATGACCTGAGCCGAAGTTGGACACGTAGCCATCTGAAACCACCAGGTGCCCCAAGGGCATGCTAGTTTTGGTGACAGGAAGACAGTAGCGTGTGCCGTGGGAGGGCGTCTCGGTGGGAGGGCGTTCAGTAGACAGAGTGTGGTTGGCAGTGTCGACTCATTGACTTCCTGATAGGACTGGCGTGCCCCGGATCATCTTTAAGTCTCCTCTGATAGGTGGAAAATGAAGGCCTGGAGAGAAGGTGTGCACACGCCTGCACTGATGCAACTGGGGGCTAAAAACAAAACAAGACAAAACAAAAAACCGAACCAAACTAAACCAATGTGGCCTGCTATACTATGTGTTTCTTGTGCCATGTTAAGCCATTTGGATTCTGCTGTTTGAGGCCAATGTGATTTTGAATAAGGGAATGATATGCTCTGGTTTTAAAAAGATCACTCTAGCAGCCAGCAGAGTAAAGGAGCTGAAGCAGAGAGCACTGAGGGAGAGAGAGACCAGTGGGGAGGAAATTAATATCGCATAGGTCAGGGGTCTCTGACCACAGTGTCTGCTGGTTCTCAAAGGGTGATGGCCGCCGCCAGCAGCACAGAAATTCCTGGAAGCTTGTTAGAAATGCACATTCATAGGCCCTGCCCTGCCTGTGGCATCCAAATCTCTCCAGATGGGGTCCAGGAAACTTTTCGCATGCCCTCCAGTAGATTCGTAGGCACATTCAAGTTTGTGGACGTTGCTCTAAGATGCTTATGGGGAACTGCTGTGTTCTTCTCTGGTCACCTGAGTGGGCTCCTCGTTCCATCCCTGTGCTCGGGTTCCACAGAAGTGTACTCTTCAGGGTTAACTTTCCATTCTCATGCGATGAGGGAATGCTTTTCAACGATCAGGGTTCCACTTGGAAAACCACAACTTCCGGGGAATAAATCAGACCACCTGGGAATAGTTTAGTCTCTTTACTTGAGAGGAGTGTTTCATCAGCTTTGATTCATCAGAGGATCTGGCCTGCATAGTAATAATCATCATTTCGATGACAACCAGCATTTGTTTAAGGGGGAATGGATGATGGCAGGGTATGGAGGCCTTAAGTGTTGAGCAGCAATAACTCCTTTCTCTTTGTCTTTGTGGGCTAGGATAATACTAATCCTTCTCTTCTTCCTTCCCTCAGGGCTCTGCCTAGGCAGTAAAAAAGCAGACAGCAGCCCAGGGAGGGTGATTTCAAGGGTACTACAAAGACCTCCAGGAAGGCCTAAAATCTCTCCTGTCTGCCAGTGTTCATCATATACTGGTTACTCTGAAATTCTAGTACTTTCCTTTATTATTTAAACCCTAGTTACTTAAAATATGAATTTCCTCTGAAGAGGTTTGTAATTTTATGGTGCCTTTCAATGAATTTGAAGATGACCCCAAAATATGTGTCTTGACCTTAAAATATGCATAAACGATTATACCAACATTATATATATTATACTAATGCAAAAGTAACAATAAGACATAAATGTGTACAAATTATACATTTTTCCCAATCCCCAGTGGATTGGGTGATAGATCCTGCTTCATAGATTCCTGCTCTAAACCTGGGAAAATCCATGGATAGGCTCCAAATGGTCAGTTGGTCCCCTGCAATTCTATGTGAAATTGATAAGCATTTTCTGGAGAGGGGTTTTCAGCTCAAAAGCTATTATATCATTACAGGTAAGGGAAAGAAGGATATACAGATAGGATTTTGCATGGGAGTAGGAGAGAAAGACATGAATGAAAGAAATGAAGTTAATGAGAAGGTAATGCAAATTAGACATTGTCTCTGAGATTCTGACTTACCTTCTCTCACCTGACTTGCACGAGTCTTACTGAGGTAGGCATTACTATCTCTATTTTATAAATAGGCAAACTGCGACTCGGGAAAGTTAGATGATTTCCTAAGATTTACTCTGCAGGAATGGGATGTATCTGGTTTTGTAGAGAAAGAGCAGTGGGCCCCTGGAGCTAAAGGGCTTTGAAGTGGAGAGGGGAGGGATTAAGGCTGTCCCAGAGACCCTTCCCTGCTCAGGAACATGGAGACCCTGCACTTATCCAAAGCTAACCCCTCCAGGTATGCCATTTATTCTTCCTCCTCCTGCTTCTCCTGCGACCATCTCTCTAAAATATTCCCTCTTTCTCACTTACAGCTTCAGTCTCTCCTGTTGCACCTGTGGTCTTCAACGGAGCTCACTCTCAACACAGAGGGTCAGCAAGGAGCATGGGATGTGTGGTTAAAACAAAGCCAAACTTCTCTAGGTGATTCTACCACATCCACTTCATTCTCTCCTCCCCAACTGCAAACTATTCTCTTTTCTCTGCATTTATTCTCCATCCCTCTGCCTGTGAGCATCTTTAGCGTTCCCTATTATAAAAAAAAACATTGTCAGGAAACTGACCCCATGCTTCTCTTTCTCTCAGTCTCCCTCCCCTGCATTGGATTCTTAATACTCCTAAAGCACAGCCCTTTTCCTCTAACTCTGGCACAGAAGCACCTTCCATTAAAGTGCATAGCATATAATGAGATAATTTGTTGTCTGCCTCTCTTTCTCCTTCAATAGACCGTGAGGATCTGGAGTGGGATGTTGTTCGGTCTCCTTGGGCCTGACATAGTGCTGAGAATGAAGCATGGTAACATATACAGTGAAGGAATGGCTGGACTCTATTGTTTACAGTTGCAAATCAAACTCCGTGGGGTATAAGATGAACAGCTATTCTGGTTTGCCCAGAGCTGAGGTGTGTCACTCTTAGTACTAACACTGGGCTGAGTTGGTCACCCTATGCCTTACCCTGATACTCTAGACTCAGTGTGATCTGGCCCCCAGAGACTTTTCCAAGGTCAACTTGCGTTACTTCCTCTCAGACATCCTATGTTTCAAAAAAGAAAAGAAAACGGAATATGTCCTGGTAGTTCCCTGAAGGTGGATCATTTGCTAAGCCTGTGATGAGAATGTGGAGCCCCCGCTGAGTAGCGTGAGAAGATGGGGTGCTACTTTGAGTGCATTTGGTTCAGGTTGCAGATGGAGGTCATGTAAGTGGAGCCGACCCAGATTGTACAGAAACTGGTATAGCTGGATGGAGTAGAGGGGAGTGTGGGATGATGAAAAAGAAAGGAGTCTGGTGTAGTGCTAGGGTTCTCAAACTGTGGTTCTTGGACCAGCAATGCTAGCATCACCTGGAAAATTATTAGAGAGAGATGCAGATTCTCAGTTCCTATCCCAGATCTATTGCATCAGGCATTCTGGGGTACATCCAGCAATCTGTGTTTTAATAAGCCATCCAGGGGATTGTGATGCACGCACCAGTTTGAGGGCCATTGTCTGGTGAAATGGACACCTTACCAAGGGTCAAAAAACCTGGATTGTAGCACTGGTTCTCATGGATTATGAGTGAGATTATGAAGGCCCTGTTTCTCTATTAACTGAGGAGGTTGGTAGAGATCATCTCTGAACTGTCATCCTCTTTACAGAAAGTCTTTCATCATGAGTACCCAAGGATACATTAACAAAATATTCTTCGTGAAATAAAGGCTTTCACGAAAATGTGAAGGCCAGGGTATAATTCTATTGTGCCAAACCTGATCAGGACTGGGATTCAGTCTCATTATGGCTCCAAAGACTGCTTGGAGAAGACAGTGGCTGTTCTCTCTACTGTTTGGGGGAACAGAAGTACCTTTCCCCAAAAGTCTCTAACTTCTTCTTATTAACCTGTATGCACCTATAATCCTTTATCTTACCTTGTGTCAAAACATTAATTTAATTAACAATTCGACTGTCTACCCACTGCATGTCTATTGCTCTGCTGGCATGATGCTGGAGGGTGTTGTGAACTGACTTCCGCCAATATAATCATCCACATTAAGCTTTTGGGGAAGGATATTGGCAGCCTCCATTAGCCGAAAGTTGGGAGGGTGATAGATGTCTTAGAGTAGGACAACCATGACATCAGGTTTTAAGGATGGGGCTTAGATCGAATTCTGCTGAATATACAAACATTTTTTAGCCAGGAGACACAAAAGGAGTCCTATAACCTGTTCTATAAGCTTGATAAAGTCCCAGCTCTAGGTCCCTTTGAGTGTTGCAACTGCTCCTTGCATGGATGGTTCACTAGAGGCAAAGAGGCAGTAATTTAGCAGCAGGATTCAGCTAACATTCCAGCCAGATTCAGACAAGGCGAATCCTCTGAGTCAGCAGCTGGACCCAGGACAATTTCCGAATCAAGCCTCGGGCACCGCTCCTAATTGCATAGGCTGTTGGGCTCGTTGGATTCTTACGCCCTGTTCACGCATGAGCGGGAATGCCTGTACAATATTTCGGTCGATACACACATCTTGATCACCACTCATTTCACCAATGAGAAATCATTTCTCACATCCATTACCCTAACAAAGAAAGTCTCTGGAGCTGATCAGCCTAGAGCCTCACATAGAAGGTGAGGCGTCCATTACAGTCTTTCAAATTCCGACCGCCTCCAGAATGAGTATTCTCAGGCCTCCATCCTTGCAGCTAGATGGAAACTACCTTATAAACCCTGTTTATGGGAAAGTATTTTAAAGTAAATCATAGGTCACATGCCTGGGAAATACAAAGAAAGATAGTATTACAAATTTCACTATTGTATGAAAATGATGTATTTTTAGGTCAGAAATTTCTGGTTGAAGGTTGGTAATCTCATAGGCTTCATCCTTGAATGTCTCTAAGTACATTGTGCTGTCTCTTTGTTTCTCTGCTCCATCTTTGCTGCTATCCTTGAATGCCCCACCTCCCCATAGACATTGACCTTTGTGCTCTGCCTGAGATGGTTCTGTCCCAGTCCTTTTCCTGCTAACTGCTAGTCATACTGTTCATCCTGAGATATTGTTACAGGGAGCTCTGGGATCTCCAAATAAGCCAGGTGTTCCCCTAGGACACCTCAACATCCTCTGCTATCTGCCTTCTGAGCAGTATGTTGTGGATCCTCTGTTAACTCCTTCTTCTTGGCCCCTCGGTCTTGAGCTCCCTAAGAGCTGGGCTAGACCTTCTTAAGTGACTGATAAGAGCAGAAGGCAGCAGACAGTGCCATATGCTCGGCAACATGCATCCGTGAGTTGTCTTGGGAGGTGATAAGGTTAACCTGTGAGAGAATAATGTCTGCAGTGGAAAATACAGGACACAGTACTGTTCGGTGCTACATGTTGAGATACAGTCTGTAAGGGTCATGAGCAGTTAGGGATGGAAAAATGAAGGTGAGGCTGATAGAAAGCCAATGAAAGACATTTCAAGGATGGGGAGATGAGCCCCTGTCCTAAGTCTCCCAGTCCTAAGGGACTGTGATTCACCCACTGGGCTCCAGGGGCCAGTCTCTGCAGGACAGTGGGGCTCCGACTGACCTCAGAGAGAGCTCTGGGCATCACCAGAACTGTGCAAGGGTGACAAACAGAGGGATGAGGGAGGAATAACAATAGCAGTTACACCAATTAAAATAGAAATGATATCAGCTGGGATCACTCAACCAATTAGCATACAATTTAGTGTAATAAGAAATCAGAGAGAGGGAGAAAGAGAGAGAATGAGAACAAGAACACATGCGCCTACCAAGAGGAAGAGAGGAAGCAAAAGACCGAAACTGCTGGATTTCAATGTTGGGTAGATCTCTCTCATTTGCCAGCAAGAATTGCCCCCAAGAAGGAAGATAACTGCTTCTCTGCCATTTTGGAGCCCAGCATATTATCTATCGGAGATTTTGACATCTTACTTAGACCTGTGTCAGTCTGATTTTAGGAAGAGTGTACATTATTTACATGAAAACAAATATGAGCATTAGGAGGCATTTTTCCCCTGCGTGCAATTCCTACTAAAGAATTTACATTCTTCTAATTTGCTGCTTTACTGCACCACTTAGTACCCGCCTGAGATGAGCACAATGTCCTCAGTGAGGAAGGTGCTGAGGAAATTTACCCTTTTTGCACTGAATCACTCGCTCTCCTCCTTGAAGCCACCAAACTCTCACTCACTTGAAATTCCCCTTCCTAAGCATCTCTTTTGTTTTGTAGGTATCAGCTGATCCCCTAGTCACGATGCAGCCTTGGGTAGATGCTTGATTTTGACGTTTAATTCTGAGCTTACTGTTGCAGTATTTCTACTCTGATTGAAAATGGCCTTTGCAATAACAAATGCAGAGGCATGTGTTTTATTTACGTTGCAATTGATGAATTCTTCTTTAAAATGGGGACTCTGAATGTATTTCAGCGACACACAAACATGAATACCATATGGTGAGCTGCTTCCCGCAGAGTTAGGATAAACATCATGAATAGCATTAATGTAAACCACATGTATTAGTTGTACCCACCCTACCAGCTCGATACACTTATAGACCGACACTGAACCAGGAAAGTGTCTTAGAAAGCCAAGCAGTGAACTTCTGTGGGGTCTGGAGACTGTAGTGTGTTTTCCTCTAGGAAAAGGAAGACAAATCTAGTCTTGCTTTAAGCACACAGGAATACTAACGTCTATGCTTTTGTTTGTTGCGTTTAGATTTTTAGGAGTATGAGTGCTCCAAGAGGCAAACTTTGAAGGAGGCTTTCGATGTGATTGTGGACTTGTGTCACTCACACATTCTATTAAAATTGAGAGAAAGACAGAAAACCTTTGAAGGTCTCTCAGGCACCGTAGGCCTGTGCATTGGTAGCTGTGTTCATTGCACTCAACCTGAAAGAGTAACTCACTGGCTCATGAAGGGTTTTTGTGCTTATTGAGGACGAATTGTAGAGGCGGTGCTGATCTTCATCAGGATGGAGCATAGGGTGATGAAGAGCCGGCCGGGGTCCCATTAATGGAGACTGATCTTTGTAGCTGAGTTTTATTTTCAAATGCCAGCAGGGAGCAAACTTCTCTGCTGTGTTGCTTTTGCTCAACATTTTATGGATCTAATGTGGCTTGGCCAGATTATTATAATCTATGGGGGCTGTATCCGTTACTGCAACCTAGATTTTCTAAAGCGGGAAGTCTTCTTTGTGGTGTTTGTTCTTTCACTGTGTCTGTCTCCTGCTGGGTAAAATCCCCCACAGACATAGGGAGATGGGAATAGGATATCCCTTGCCCTCTACTGTCTATTCCTCTCTGCCTTCTTATTTATCGAGTCTCTACTACATGCCAGATGTTGTGTTGGCTGATTCCCATTGTTCCTGCGTTAGCACCATCCTTGTTTTGAATTTCACCTCTTGTATTTAGTTGCACTGTTGCCCATGGGGAGGAGGACTTCCCATCCTTTTTTCTGTTTTGGCCACCTGCTCCCACTTTCCTGTCTCTACACTAAGACCTCCCAATGTCTTGGTGATGTTAAAATTCATATCGATCAGGCTGGCCATGAGTTACTAACTGTTGGTGCTGGGTTAAAGGTATATTGGGATCCATTATACCATATTTCTATTTTTATGTAAGCTTGAGATTTTTCATAATAAGAAGTTAAAATAATCCATGTTGAGGACCCTTCCCGAATTCTGGTTTTACAGTTCC
The DNA here is from genome assembly GCF_016509475.1 of Prionailurus bengalensis. Classification (NCBI taxonomy): domain Eukaryota; kingdom Metazoa; phylum Chordata; class Mammalia; order Carnivora; family Felidae; genus Prionailurus; species Prionailurus bengalensis. Next base: position 54,137,698 of record NC_057356.1, read on the forward strand.
TGAATATGATCTTTATCTTCACTTCTGGACTTCAAGAAGGGATTCATCCAAGGGATGAATGGATGAAGCACAGAGGATTTTTAGGGCAGTTTTTTTAAATTTATTTTTGAGACAGAGAGAGACAGAGCATGAACGGGGGAGGGCCAGATTATTTCTCCCTCAAGATCTCAGACCATGACATTTCCTTATCTGGACTCACTTTCCACATTCCCTTCTCCAATCCATTCACTGACTGATTCGTTACTGACCAACATCCAGATCTCACATCCCTTTAACATATTCAGTTCTCAAAATCCATTTGTTTTCCTTTTGGCTTTAGTTAAGTTCCTGCCCAGCCTAGTTCCCTTGGATTGGGCAACGAAATGATTCTCATAACAGCATACTTAATTCCCTACCCACCTATCTTTATATGGCACCTGCTCTTCCAATCTTCATTCCATGGAAGCCCCACTACACATTTTCCTCTTGTTTACTTGCATAGCAAATATACCCTAGGCCACATTACCTGAGTGCAGTCTTTATGCCAGAAAATAACAAATTTCTTCAGGGAATATTTTATGAGTTGTCATCATTCCATTATTTTAACTCACATCTTAGCCATTTACAGCAGCACTGCCCACTAGAACTTTCTATGATGACTGAAATGTTCTGTGAATCTCTACTGTTCAAAAAAATGGTAGTCACAGGCCACATGTGCTGTGGGACACTTGAAAGGTGACTAGTGAGACTGCGAAACTGAAATTTAATCTTATTACATGTTCATTGATTTAAGTTTAAATAGCCACATGTAGCTAGTGGCTACCATGCTGGACAGTGCAGCTTTAGAGCTGGGGCATTGCCCTCATTCCAGCATCATTGCTGCTACCTGGAAAGTCTTCCTGCCAAAGTGGTATGTATCCTTCTCTCCATGGGACCAGCCCTTCTGTATTGTGCATACTTTCTCTGTGCTGCCTTTGTTGTTGTCTTTGTGATAGGCCAACTTGATACTGGGTACAAAGATTGAAAAGTCTGGGTTGTTTGCCCTTGCTCAACCCTCTCCTTCTGCCAGGCCATCTTTTATGCTTTATTTCAACACCAAATGCTTGGAACTCCATCCTTTCTTTCCTGAACCCCTGCAGTGGCCTCTGGCTAGCTTCCTTGCTGCCATTTTTGTTCCCTTACCGTCCATTCTTCATCCAGCAGGTAGAATGAATGCATTAAAATGAAATTCAGAGTTCTTCTCCTCTTGCCATTTCAGGGATGTTACAAATGGTTTAGCCCAGGGTGTTCCCCTTCTGCTCTTTTGCACAGCTAGCTTTCTATCCTTTCTCCTTAGAGAGGTCTTCTCTGACCAGGCTAAAGACCATCCTCATTTCATTGTCCGTCTCTGTTTTTTTTTTTTTTTGGCCTGCCTTGTTTTTTATTTTCTCATGTGCAGTGTTTGTTGCTGTTTTATTTGTTTAATTATCCTCTTCTATAGAATGTCCAAGATATCAAAGATTGCAGTGGTTTTTGCTCTCTCTTCATTGGATTTCTAGTATTTAACATATAATAATCACTCAAAGAGTTGTTGGGTGAATTATTGAATCATTGACATTTTCTTTCTTTCTTTTTTTTTAATGTTTTTTTTTTAATTTATTTTTGAGATAGAGAGAGACAGAGCATGAACGGGGGAGGGCCAGAGAGAGAGGGAGACACAGAATCCGAAGCAGACTCCAGGCTCTGAGCTGTCAGCACAGAGCCCAACGCGGGGCTCGAACTCACGGACCGTGAGATCATGACCTGAGCCAAAGTCGGATGCTCAACCGACTGAGACACCCAGGCGCCCCAAATCATTGACATTTTCTAAGAGAGCCTGATAGGCTAGTCTCTTCCTTTTCAAAGTCTGGTCAATGGACCAGCAGCATGACACCATCTGAAATTTTGTTAGAAAGGCAGAGTTTTGTTAGAAATGCAGGCCAATTATATCACTGTATGAGTCTGAGCAGCCCTGCTCCAGCAGACTGAGAGAAAGAATGGGTGCCTCTGTGAGTGCCCTCTGTGTTCTACCCAGTAGTGGTTGTCTCTCTATGCAAGGGGAATAAGAATTTCTCCCCAACAACAAAAATGTCCAGTCTACTGACAATTCCCTGGAAGTGAGGCTGTGTTTTTCATGTCTTAGTGTGTTAGCCAACTACATGGGCTCATCCAGGCTGGACTACAGGAGTGCTAATGAGGGAATCACGAGTTAATGTCCTGACTAGTTACTTACTGGCCATATAGGGTTGGGCATATTATTACCTCTCTGTGTCTGTTTGACATGTGCATTAAAAATATAGCCAGGTGGCACAACCAGGCAATAGTATATTATTCAACACCAAAAAGAAATGGGCCCTCAATCCATGAAAAAATATGGAAGAAATGTACATTAATAACTGAAAGAAGCCAGTCTGAAAAGGCTACCTACTGTGTGATTCCAACTACATGATATCCTGGAAAAGGCAAAACTATGGAGGCAGTAAAAATATCCATGATTATTAGGGTTGGGGTGGAGGCAAGGGATGAATGGATGAAGCACAGAGGATTTTTAGGGCAGTTAAAATACTATGTATGATCCATGATGGGTACATGCCATTCATCCAAATCCATAGACTTTGCAAACACTAAGAGGGAGCCATAATGTAAACCGTGGACTTTGAGTGATTATGAGATGTCCTTGTGGGTTCATCAATTGTAACAAATGTACCACTTTGATGAGGATGTTGATCATGAGGGAGACCCTGCGGTTCTCAGTAGAGAGAGTAGAGGGGCGGGTCAGTGTGGTGGGGGCAGGGGATATATGGAAAATCTATGTGCCTTCCCCTGAATTTTCCTGTGAATCTAAAACTGCTCTAAAAGTTGTTTTAATAGCAACAAACAAACTTAGCCAGCATTTATGGAGTACTTACAGTGAATGAGGCACTACACTAAATGCCTTACTTAAATTCAAACTTAATACTCACAGTGCCCTGTTAGATCCCCTTTTGTGACCCTTATACTGTAGACAGAGATTTGGGGTTTAGAGATGTGGAGCACTCTGCACAAGGTCACACAGTTGGCAAATGGTTAAGTTGGAATTCTAACCTAGGAATGCTTGTCTCTAGACTCCTGTCCCCCAGTGCTATGCAGTTCTTAGATGATAGTGCTTGAGGTTCATGTGATAGCCCAGGGGAATAAAACAGTTTATAAATGATTAAGCCCTGTGTAGATGCTAGTTAACATAATTGGGAGCAGGGACAAATGGCCGAGTCCCTCAGCACGTGGCCATCTTGTACATATGGTCCCAGACCGGGCAGGGCTCCCCTGGCTACACCCTATCTGCTGGTGTCCAGAGACCCCAGCCTCTCCTGGGGAGGTACAGCTCAATGACTGCAGGGATGTTAGTCCTCTCCCTGTGCTAGGTGAGAAGCAAAGGGAGAATTGCTGTCCTCTGGGTGCTGCACACAAGTTCGAGATTGGACCAGTGCAGAATGCTGGCTGCTCTGTTGATCTGCACCTTGTCAATGGGAGGAGAGAAACCAGCGTCAGCAACCAAAGTGCTCAGGCCCCTACACACAAGGTCTCAAAATGCTCACTGTGTATCTATTCTATGCACTTCTGTCATCTCTGGAATCAGCACAGTATCAAAAATTTATCCCCTTTCCACACCTGGGGAAACAAGTAGAAAGAGGTAAAATCATTTGCCTAAGGTCACGGACTTCGTCATTGCTAAGAACAAGGACCAGGCATTCAAATATTTCTATACTCCAAATTCAGAATTTTATCTAGTAGATGCTTCTGCAAAAGGAAAAAAAAAAGCTGGTGTTTCAGTTCTTTTATGCTAAGCTCCATTTCAGCGTTTCTTCTGATGTATGGCTCAAATTCTGCTTCAGTGGGTCTTGTTCAAAACTCATTTCTTTGGTGAACCAGCCTCTAATCTCATATGACCACAGGCTCTCCTTAGACCGAAGCTCCCGGACATGGTCTTTGAAAAATGACATCATAATCCTAAAAAGAAATGAAGGAAATTGAAACCAATCTTTGCGACACACTATTTTTATTTGGTTGCTTGTGCTATTTAGATGAAGAGGGTACTGGATAGGGACTATATCTTTTCCATGTTTTATACCATGCTTAATAAGTTCTCAGAATATAACAAATGTTTCACAGGCCAATGAAAAATTCCAAAGCACATAACCTACTGGGGAGGTTGTAAAATTATTCATGGCTGACACTGATGAGATCAGAGTTTTTACCCTACAGGGAGAAGACACTGTGACACCCAGAGAAGCCAGGAGTTATTCTTGGGAAAACCAGATGTATAGAGTATTTCAATGCAACCTGTTTTCAGAAGGAATGTTAATAAGGCATATACAAGTGCAGATAATAACAATGTACTAATTTATTGTTACTCTAGGATCAAACTATAATTGGTGCTGGTTATTTATCATGCGATGCACTGATTTTAATATGGATTTTATTTATTTATTTATTTATTTACATGTGTATTTATTTTTGAAAGAGAGGGTTAGAGAGTGGCGGGGGGGGGGGGGGGGGGCGGGGGAAGGATCTGAAGTGGGCTCTGCAGGGCTCAAACTCACAGACTGTGAGATCATGACTTGTACCAAAGTCAGACGCTCAACCAACTGAGCCACCCAGGCACTCCTTCATGTAGGTTTTAAAAGAGGACCTTTAAAATGCTATATTGCTGATCAAATGAGATCATATATGTATAGGAGAGCATATGTATATTATCTGTTATATAAATCTAAATTATTATTCCTAATGATGGAATCGTTTCAGTTGTCTGAATAAGTGAATGTGCTTTGTGAAATTATTGGGAAATAAATGTGCAAAGCTGTTGGACAAATACACTTTGAAATGGAACCATCCACACTGTGTGACAGTTACGCGGGATGTTGGAGATAAGATTACCTGGAACAAGAGGTAGGAGAAAAGATTATCTGGAATAAGAGAGAGGAGAAAGTACGTTAGTATAGTACATGGATGTTGACAGCCACCATTTTTGAACATTTGAATATATCTGTTGTAATGTCCTGGTATCGATATGCATTGCAAATGGAACGTTGTACTAATGTGTATGCGTGTTACAGGAAGTCTTAGTACTTATGTATATTGTAACACTTTAAGCACAGCCATGGTAGAAAGTCACTATCTAGAAATTTTGAAGTCAGTGAAGGAGTGGGTACCTGGAACCACTAGGAAGCAGAGGCTATGACGCACTCAAGTCCAGGTCACTGGTCAAGGCCGGTGGTCAAGGCTGATAGGAGCTGGGTGGCAGCAGAGTGACCTGAGTAGGTTGTGTCCTGTGTCCTTAAGCAAGAATGGGGCAGGAGGATGGGATCTCAGTCTTGTAAAGAGATTGCTAAATTAACAGATGTGAAGAGTTAGGTGCTATGATGATGATGTGTTTTGAGCACTTATCGGGTGTCAAGAATATATTACATGCATTTACATGTGCCAAACATTTTATCTTTATGTGAACACTCTGATAGATAGGAGTAATTTGATATGCTATGAAATGGCAAGATACACAAGAAGGGTATCTAACCTGGTCTAGGAGGATTATTTTAGGTTTCCAGGAGAAGGTGGATTTCTTAAATGAGGAGGGGTGAGCTGCAGTGTGAGAGGAGGGCATGCAGGTGGCACATCACAATGGTAAGAAGAGGCAGCCGATTTCCATGCCTCCACACTCTAGTGCTATTCGTCAGGTTATGTATGAAGTAATCCCTGGCAGGAGAGTCGGCCTAGATGTAATCAGAAAAATGAAATCCCTCCACTCCCTAACCTGATTTTACTATTTGTGGTTGATATTGTTCATGTTCACCAATATATCCGGTGCCCTCTCCAGTCACATAGAAGATTAAATTTCCCTTGTCCCCAAAGACACAGCTGTGGAATTTGCTTTGGCCAATGACATGTGAGCAGAAGTGAATTGGGTGGAGGCACATAAATGTGAGCACGCTAATCTCCACACTCTGTGTTGTTCCACTGGACTGGAAGATCATGTGTTCCAGAAGGTACGAATGTAGGAAGGTGGAGCTTTGGCCAGCCCAGATTAGTGGATTGTTTCACTGAGTTTCCTCACTCAGTGTCTGAGAGAGATTCCTGAGGGTCACATTCAGCAAGTTTTGAGTGACAAATAAATTTCTGTTCTGTTAAGCCACTAAAATTTGGGGAGGGGGGTGCTTATGACTGCGACATAACACTGTCTGTTCTGTTTGCTTTTATTTCAGTTGAAAACTTTTTTGTTTTTAGATTTGGGTCTTTTTGTAACCTTTGACTTATTTTTACCATAAAGTGTTGTCTATGGACTCTTCATGGCATCTACCTTTTTGCTGAAATAAAATGACTTTTTAAAATAACATTATTATTTATGAATCTTATGAATTTCAGATGAGAGTTGAATTCAAAATATAAGAAATGCCTCTATTAAAATCCTATATGGGTAATATTCTGTAAGACATACCCAGTACCATATTACCGTCAATGCTCCAATGCTTTTTATTTCTTTTTACTGGCAAAATACAGTCTACAGTTTTCCTGTTGTCCCTAATTAAAGTAAATTTGATTTTCAGGTAACATGACATTTGTATATTTATTAGGAATATTTTTTTTTAATTATAGGTGTGAGTTAAAATTATATATTCTTCTGGAACTATTTTTCTTTTCTTTCTTTTTATTTTAGAGAGAGAGAGAGAGAGACTGAGCGGTGACAGGGGCAGAAGGAGAGGGAGAGGTAAGGAGAGAATCTTAAGCCTCCATGCAGGGCTTGATCTCACGACCCTGGGATCATGACCTGAGCTGAAATCAAGAGTTGGACTCTCAACCAACTGAGCCACCAGGTGCCCCATCTCTCTTTTAAGGAGGCTGCATGCCCAATATGGGGCTCAAACTCATGATCCTGAGATCAAGTCATATGTTCTACCAACTGAGTCAGCCAGGCACCCCACTATTTTTCTTTTTAAAAGGATTATTTCCACTAAATTGCTAAATCTCAAGGTTTGCATTAATTAAAATATGCATTAATACATTCACTGTAGCTGGAATTTCAATGTTAGACCCTTTTGGATGGTAAGGAAGTTGGACCAAAACTCACAGATTTGGACCAGTTTATTGCTTATAATCTACTGTCTGTTTTCTTTCTGTGAGTAATTCACATGCTAAGTAAAAACAGATTAATAAAAATTCAGGTTCCACTATATCATCAGTAGTCTGGATGACTAAGATGAAAGGCTGACCCACAACAAGAGCAAAAATTTCCAATGAGATTCTGTTTATTATGTAATTTACAAAGGGTAAGAGGAGCAGAGTCTTTTCTGGGGTGTTTTTATTTGGAGACCCAGAGAAGGAGGGTAGGAGATTGTTAAGATTTTTCCTGTAGAAGAGCTCCCCTCCCACCAAACACAGAAAAGATGGGTCATTCAACAAGTCTTTCTTTCCTCCCTCCCTCCCTCCCTCCCTCCCTCCCTTCTTTCTTTCCTCCCTCCCTCCCTCCCTCCCTCCCTCCCTTCCTTATTTCCTTCCTTCCTTCCTTCCTTCCTTCCTTCCTTCCTTCTCCCTCCCTCCCTCCCTCCCTCCCTCCCTCCCTCCCTCCCTCTCTTTTTCTTTCTTGCACTTGTCAATGAGTAAGCACAATGCTATGCTCTGCACAACACCGTGGAAGTTAATGTTGAGATTACCCAAATGGGGAAGAAATTGGTTTTATCTCGTAGTCATGATGACCAAAAGAATGGTCTTTGTCCTGATTCTGTTTACACTTTCTTCTTCCAGTTTCTGTCTCTTTTCTGCATTAGTCCTCCTTCTTATTTCTGTCCTGCTCTTTCCCCTTCCTTTTTCTTCCCAATGCAGCTCTGCCTGACATTCACTTTCATGCTCTTCCTACCTCTTAGTTTCTTGGGGGAAATAGGATGAGAAGTTTTAAACTTCTCTTTGGCAGAAAGAAGCATGCTTTCTGAGCACCCTTTCCCACCTTTGACATAGCAGCTTGTTGGGGGCTCTGAACAAAGAGATATATTTTAAAAATGGGAATGATAAAACGTATCCCAGCAAAATAATTTAGCAACAGACTAGTTTATGTGAGCATATCTTACTGCTTAGGTAAGGTCTACATTACATGGTAAGAAAATTAGAAATTAAAAATTGTTCCTTCAAGATAGTATGTACAAAACAAAATGGAATAAAGAGTGATTCGCTTGAGAGCAGATTTACACCATTACCAGAAAAATTAAATTCTAAACCTTTCAGCTTTCCCTTGGGTTCATCCTGAGTACACTTTTTCTCTTTCAGCTGATTTCTCTTTCCTGCTCAGTGTCCTCTGAGAAATCACTTTCTTCAGGTAGTTTGCTAGTACAGCCATTGACGCTCTAAGCAGGAAGTCAAAGTCAAGTGTAGAAGTTGGGTTGTCAAAGATGGGGCTTGTGGATGGTCTCCAAAATTCCCCTCCAGTGTTCTTTCCAGTACATCATGTGGTCTATAATGTCTACTTGGTTGGAATATAATTAAAAGATTTAGGCTTCTCCACAGGTGCAGGTATGCACCCACACACAAACAACAATCTTTTGTATACACATGCACATATTCCATTACTTCAGGGTATACACATGTTCACACACACACAGGGTACACACACACACACACACACACACACACAGTATTTTGTTACAAGGCCTCTGTGTAGGGGCATAATTGAATCAGGCAAGGAAGGACAGAAGGTCCCAGGTGATCATGGACAACCCACTTACTATTAAGTAGGATTAACATCAATTATTCAACTATTGGGTTAAGTCCCCAAATGAGAATAACTTACATGTTTTCGCCTTTGCAGAATTAGTTGCTTCATTAATGGTTTCTTTCTATCAGTTTAATATGCATCAGGATAACAGAGCAAGAATTCTCTCAGACAGCTTACATTTGGATTTAGAATGTACTATAAAAGTGTACTTATTTTGTAAAACCTATGTAGCATGTTTCCCATTCTAGTTATACATCATTTTCACTGACGTGAAAATCAGATTATATTTCCTGAGCACAATTACCACCTGAAATTGGAGAGAGGTGGTCCAGGATTGTATTGAGTGCAATGGGAAAACAAAGGGGATAAAAACATTGCCTCAAACAGAAATTTCCTCTTTTTGTGGTGGTTGGAAGGGTACTGAGGAGGACTATGGGAACACTGATAACTTTTTTAAAATGATAAAATATGTACTTGTTTAACTGATTTTTTATTATAGGAACACTAATTTCTTTTCAACAACTTATTTTCATTAGAAAAGTAGCATGTATCGTATAGAAAAAAATATAGTATATGTGCTGCCAAAGCAAGCACTAGAAAAAATATAAATAAGCACATCTAAAAACTCACCTCAGTTAAAAATATACTGGAATTAGGTATGCAGTGAAGGATTTGTACCATGTATTAAAAGTAACTCTCCTGGTGGAGGGATTGCTAGTATGGTCTCTCTTTGGAGAGATCCAAAGAGTTGCTTTCAAAGTGCTATTGAATTAGACCTCTGTGGGGCATAACTAGAAAACACTTTAAAAAGAAGAAAAAACAAAACACAACAAAAAACTGAAAGCCTAGCAGTGAAGTACTTGGATCGTGTCTGAAATTCTTTAAAAAAATGTTTTTTAATATTTATTTATTTTTGAGAAAGAGAGAGAGAGACAGAGTGTGAGCAGGGAAGGGGCGGAAAGAGAGGGAGACCCAGAATCTGAAGCAGGCTCCAGGCTCTGAGCCGTAAGCACAGAGCCCCACGCGGAGCTCGAACCCATGAAGTGTGAGATCATGACCTGAGCCAAAGTGAGACGTTCAACTGACCAAGCCACTCAGGTGCCCCATCATGTCCCAAATTCTTTAAGCTTTTTTTTTTTTTTGCTTTAATGAAGTGACCTGGTGATGGTAGAGAGCACATTGTGAGTGTCTGCAGCCACACGGAGCTCTGCCAGGTCCTGATACTCAAAGAACAGACTGTGATGTCATGACAGCAGATTATCAAATAAATGTAGGTGAGTATTTGAGTTAGGACAAAATCTTTAAGATAGTTTTGTGTTATCCTTTTTTTTTTTAAAGCTTTAACTGACTTTTTCAACAACTCATCCTAAACTTTCTTTCCACTTTTATTCTATCGAATGGTAAGAAAAGAACTCTAATCAACTCCAGACAAACTTCACACCCTGGTTTTCTTACACTATCAGATTTTTGTCAGTGAAATGTTTTGTGGTGAGGTAATTGTAGACTTACACGGAGTTGTAAGAAATAATGCAGAGAGATCCTGGGTAAAGTATCCTGGGTATCCTTTACCCGGTTTCCCAGCAATGGTAACATCTTGTGAAAGTAAAATATCACGGCCAGGATACTGACAATGAGATAGTCGAGGTACAGAATATTTCATCACCACAAGGCTCCCTCATGTTATGTTGCCCTCTCTCCTCCTTCTCCCACCTTCTCCTTAACCCCTGACAACCACTCCTCTGTTCTCTAGGCTTTAATTTTGCCATTTAAAAAGTGTTCTAGAAATAGATTCACATAGTACCTAACCTTTTGAGACAACTTCTTTCACTCAGCCCAATTCAGTGGAGATTTATGCAGGCTGTCACATGTACCAATAGTTCATTCCTCTTTGTTGATTCCAAGGCATGGATGTACCACAGTTTATTTAACATTACCTCCTGTGAGACATTTTGGCTGTTTCCAGTACTGGGTTATTATGCATTATGATGCTGTAAACATCAAATTTCAATGAACAGAGACAACACAAAGGCTAACTTTTGTTGAACACCTAAAATATCCTAGGCAATGTTCTAGGAGCTGACCCAGTGTCTTGGTTTGCTTATGCACTTGCAGTGGTAAAACTGTAAAGATCCCAGGGAAATTGGGACACTTGGTCATCCTGTCACATCATCAAGTCCAAGCAATCTCTAAAGTAATTTACAGCCATTAAATATAAAACACTGGGACTTATTAAACTATTGTCCTCAAATAATAAGAGTACTTAAGAAAGTTCATTAGCTCTCTTTAATACCACTGAGTCCCCAGGTCTTCATAAATTCCTTTTAGGGCAGCAAGTTCTTCAAAGGTGCTATTTATTTATTTATTTAAAGTTTATTTATTTATTTTGAGAGAGACAGAGAGAGTGCGAGCAGGGGAGGGGCAGAGAGAGAGGGAGAGAGAGAGAGAGAGAGAGAGAGAATCCCAAGTAGGCTCTGTGCTGCTGCTGGCACAGAGCCAGACGCAGGGCTCGAACTCACGAACCATGAGATCATGACCTGAGCCAAAACCAACAGTTGGATGCTTAACTGATTGAGCCACCCTGGCATCCCGAAAGGTGCTATTTAAATGACAAAATCTGTGTTTTCTTAAACTGTACAATAGGCCAGGATTACAGAGCGCTAAATTTACCTCTTTACGTGGGAATAGAGTTACTATTTGTTGAGGTTTCTCAGGCTATTAAATACATCACCTCATTTAATTTTGACAACAAACTTTTGGAGTAGAAATTGCTATTCTCATCTGTAGATGAGGAAATTGAGGCTCAGGAGAGTGAAATAATCTACTTCAATTCACAAATAAGGGGCAAGGCAATGAACAGTGCGATTGCATTTCCTTTGCCCCTTGTGAGGCTGTATTAAAGGTGTCTCTCAGTAGAGCGATCTGATGTGAGGAAGGTGTGTCTAAAACATATATGTCATGGTTCTTCAACCAGAATCCTACCTTCAGGCTTCCCCAGGTTGAGGGAAGGTATCGTTGCTCTCTGTGGTCCCTATCTCAATGGTGACATGCATTAGGTTCTCCCAAGGATGTTCTTGCTTTCTGCTCTGGAAGCAGTGTTTTACAGCAGGCGTGATAGCTTGGGGTAGGAGGTAGGGATCTCAGCTTCTACTCAATCAGATGATTCCAATTTCCATGAATGTCCGAGGGGAGATGAAATGCCTCAGCACTCTCTTGCCTACAAATTCCCTTTGAAGATCTCCCTCTAATTAATTTATAGTCCTTGCTTTCAGAAGTGCTTGAAGGTTATAGTCACTGGATCAGTAAGCCTCCTTCTGAGTAAGTCCTCTGGGGATATGACACGCACATATAGAAAACGTGGTGCAGCAGCCATAAAAATGAGCCACTCAGATCCTCCCCTGTAGGGAGCATACTTGACTGACAGGCCCAGCTGCTGCGCTCTGAATCTATCACTGAGTTTATGCCAGAGCCACACTTCCCACAGATTGCTTCCAGCCAATGACCAAGTGTGTCAGGGATGCTCAGATAGCCTTGTTCCTATGAGGCGGAGAACTTTTCTACAGTAATTTTTGGCTCCAGAACTTCCCGTTGGCCTTCCTCAAACCTTAGACCTTCCTGCCCAGCCCTCCTTTCTTCCCTCGCTCCTTCACGGGAGTTAGATCTGAACTTCAGTCTCAAGTCCTGTCTTCATTGGTGCTCTTCCCTTTTCCCTAATAGGCATTTACCTCAATACATCTCTTTCATGTCTACACCTGTCTTGGTGTTTTCTTCTTAGAGAACATAAACTAACACGTATTTGTACTAAATACCCACTGTCTTCAGTTTTGAGGATTTAGCCGAAATTTTCATTTGAAACACCAGAAAAAAATCCATTTAATGTCCCGCTACATATGCCATGGGTTCGAATTATAGAAGATTTGATTTAATGCCAGATATCTGAAACTCAAACTTTTTTGGGGGGGGGGGTGGGAGAGGAGATAGATTTGAATCAACAGAACGTTTGAAGAAAAATCACTTTAGTCTAGATTCCTGGGATAATTTCGTAGGTTTCTAGCTCAGTTTACATGTCGGAATGGAAACAGAGTAGTAATAGAAAAGGATTGATTTGAGGCTCTGAGCCCAGTTATGTGACTCCTAAATTTATCTCTATCTCTTACTAATGCCGGTCCTGAATACAATACTTCATCACTGTAAAAATAATGTTATTACTCCTATTTTGCAGATGATAAAACTAAGACTAAGAGAGAAGAATTCAACTGGCCCAAGTCAACCTAGTTAGGCAACAACAGAATCTAGATCTGGATAGGACGGTCAGTGGCTACAGTCTTGACTCTTTTCATCTAGTTAAAACTGCATCCAGTCATCTTTAAGATGTCTCCAATTATTAACTCGATGGATTTATACACTTGAAATTAAAAGATAACACTTTGTCTAAGTTCATATTTTAACTGCATGGATTTTCTGTCAGCGAACAACCCTACCTTATTGGGTGATTTTAGTTTATTTTTCATTGGCTGCTTTACTGAGCTTCATCAAATGTATTTGCTTTGCAGAGCTGCAGTGGATTAATTCTGAATAAGTAATTTGGAAATGTTTTTATTCATTTCTGTGGAACCATCTATTTGGATTTTCATATATCAAGATCATAGAGATTTGTCCCAGTCCAATTGCAATCTTAGTTACAGCAGTGCCGGCTTACATATTAAGGGCATAGATTTGCTCTGATGGCCCTTCAGAAATCTGTAATTGGTATGGAACACTGACACTAACAGAATGTGTCTTATGAGGTCCTATGAGTTCGGCTTCTGCGGATTAAAGGAATCTTTCTTGATGGAACAAGCCCTTTGGAATTTATTAACACTATCTGCCTCTCCCATTAACTACTCACTTCTCACACAATTCATTTGATCTGCTTCTCCTGGCATTTTAAAGTCAAACCTGAATCTGAGAGTCTAACTGATATTCGAAGTAATATATACCAGACACATTCCTTGACTTTTTACCCCCAAACAGGACTTTTGTTTGTTTGTTTTTGTTTTTGTTTGGGGATGAATAATGCTTCCTTATATATTTCCTTTGTACAGAACAAGATTCTTTTTATTCTCAGGAAATGTCATCCTGTCTCCATCATTACTTTATGCCACTCCACCTCTACACTCAGTTTTGGGATTTTGGGGGGCACATGGTACCTTTTTTTCCTAAACATTACTGAGAGGGCTGTGTTTGTATGTGGGTAGATATTGGGGAACAGGCAGTGCAGACCGTCTGGAGACTAGGAACCATGTTTTAAAAAAACAATGCTGTGGGGATGGTCTAAAGATCTAAATATCATGTTAGAAATTTAAGTTGCAGATATAAATTCTGAGACAGCTTATAATAAATATTTAGGATCTCTTTCTCTCTCTCCCTATTTATCTATCATCTATCTTTTTTCCTGTCTCTTTCTTTCCTTTTTTCTTTCATGTTAAATAATTTTTGTACACAAATTGTTTCTTAAAACACTGATTAGTTACAATTAATTAATACTATGTAAAACCATTTATCTAATATGGCAAATATCACTAACCCAGAGGTGCTAGGCTTACCCATTTTGATGAACTTTTAAAATTCTGCTTATGTTTATATTATACCTAGTGGTATTACAGCTATACCAGCTTTCTTTTGGTATATTCTTACATTTAAATTTTATCTCTTGTAAGCGTTATGACAGTCATATTCTTTTACTTAGAGTAAATTTAGTCCATTTACCTTTAATGAGATTACTGACATATTTCATTTTTTATCTCCCATCTTACTATTTGCTTTTTATTTCTTCTGTTTTATATCCACTTTTCTCTCCTTTCTTGCTTTTTCTTGAATTAAATATTTTCACTATACCATTTTTCGCCTATTCATTTGTTATTTTACATTTCTTCTTATTCTTTTGATGGTTAACCCAGAGAGACCACATGTCTCCTTGACTTATTATAAATGATTACTTTTATCTCTTCCCTAATACTGCTAGAAACTTAGAACATTTGAACTGTATTTACCATTCCTTTTTGTCTTTCAAATTATTCTTATTTTACAATTTAGTTATCTATATATTCTAAATTTCCTAAGAATTCACAATTTTTTTGTATGGTCAACATTCATTTATAGTTACCTGTATATTTATCAATACATATGTATATTACCCATATATAAACTTTTTTCTATTCTTTTTTTCTTTCTTCTCTCTGTGCTTCATTTGGATATTTTCTTTTTTTTTTAAGTTTATTTATTTATTTTGAGAGAGAGAGTGAGTGGAGGAGTGGCAGAAAGCGAGGGAGAGAGAGAATCTCAAGCAGGTTCTCTACTGTCAGTGCAGAGCCTGATGCAGGGCTCGAACTCACAAACCGTGAGATCATGACCTGAGCCGAAATCAAGAGTCAGATGCTCAACTGATTGAGCCATCCAGGCACCCCCATTTGGGTATTTTCTATTAATCTTTCAGTTTACCAATCTTGTATTCTGCTATATCTAATTTGGTAATTAGAAAATTATCTATTTAACTCCATTCATTGGGTTAATTTAAGATACTGTATCTTTTTTTCTTTTTAGTTTTAGACTAGCTATTTGATTCTTTTAAAATACAGATTCTAATATTTTGGTGAATTTTCCATCCTTTCATTTATATTGTCTACATTTTCCTACATTTTCTTTAATATATTCATCAAAGTTATTAGTTTGGTAACTCAAAAATCTGGATCAATAGTGCATTTATTTGTATTCTCTTTTTGTCTTTTTTGTTCTATTGATTATAGATTATATGGTCTTGTACTTTTTCTCCTGTATAGTAATTTTTGACTTAATATTGCTTTTTTGTATAAAAGAACTGTAGTGGCTCCATATAACTTTATTTTCCATTAGGAAAAGTTTCCTCTGAACTATTTTGTGCAGACAAAGTGAGGAGGTGATTGTCTCAATTCATTCAGGAATTGAGGTTGGCTGGGGCTCATTTCAGGATTTTTTTTTTTTAATGTGTACTGATTTTTGAGAGAGAGAGAGAGAGAGAGAGAGAGAGAGAGAATTGGGGCAGAGAGAGGAAGACACAGAATCCGAAGCAGGCTCCAGGCTCTGAGCTGTCAACACAGAGCCCAGTGTGGGATTTGAACTCACGAACCAGGAGATCATGACCTGAGCTGAAGCTGGATGCTCAACCACTGAGCCACCAGGCACCCTCCACTTCAGGATTTCTTAGTCTACCCTTAGTTCCTGTTCCTAGGGCAGTGTCTCCCAAACTCTTGGCTGAGAGTCTGGTCTTTGTATCCTCAGTCTGAAGTCTGATGAAGATTCAGTTCTTTCTTCCAGTGGCTTTTGGCTTTATTTTTTAATCTTCTTGACTCGTATACCTTTAAAATTCACAAATGTCTTAAGGGAATGAGGAGTCATATATTTTAGACAGTTCTCTTTACCTGGCAAATCTTTAATTCCTAAGCACCGTGAGATTGTGGTAACTTTTTCCTGTCTTCTAGAAGTTCTTGGCCTAGTTCCCTATTCTCCTGAACTCCAAACATTTCCTGTCAAGGAAAACTGGTTGTGCGTTTAGGGTTAGGGTTGTGCGTTAGTGATAAAAGTTTTCATTTTGTCACTTCAGTTCTGTATGACAGCTAAAAGCTTGCTTGTTTCTCTTTCCCACAGCGGATTCTCTGCCTGGGCCAAGGTTGATCAACCTGTGTCCAGGACTTGAAAATGTCCCAGGGAAAAAATTTACTGGTCATCATCAGCTCACTTTAGAACACTGTTCCCCTCTTTGGAACTTTAGTTCATTTAGTCTTAATTGCTTTTAGTGTTCTCTGATGCCTCACAAAATATTTTTAAAAATTACCTGATTCATTTTTTGTTAGTTGCCACAGTGAGCGTCTTGGATACTGTGGATTACTTCATTCTATGTAAACATTAAAAGTCCTTGCCCTCACACTTTTCCATTTTCTTCATAATTTATGCCACCATTCATTACTCTACTCTGGAGAGGATTATAATATATTTTATCTAGCAGTTTTCCATATGAAACTAAATTAGTTGTTATTTACCATATTTTCAAGAGTTACCTCACAAGCATTAATCGAAGAAAAAAATTCAATTTATTTTCTACCTGTTCTTTGGACTGACTTTATATATTCCCTCTGCCCTGTCCTTCCCTGATACCCCTAGTTGGACATAAACTCTTCCTTCCAGGAACTCTCACATCACCTTATTTATGTGTCTTTATTGCACATATATCTTGCATCATAGTTATATATATATTCTTTATAGGGCACATCACACAGCTTTGTCCATCCCAAAAGGAATAAATGAGGAAAAAAACTGACAGCATAATACTGGAGATGCTCTCTGGTATACCAAGAGAATTATTACCTATTCATCCTCATAATTTGTGAAGAGATCCCCTAAGAAGCAATATTTGTGAATGTTTTCTGAACAGAGGCCAGAATTGCACCAGCACTATCTTATTTGTGTACCGGGGCAAAGATTTTTATAAAAGTAAGGGTTTAATGCAACTGAACAAGGGTTTTTTTCATTAAAATTCTGGCTTTCACAGTCATTAAATAGAGGAAACATGGTTAATATGACAAAGGCAATTAGCTCGCCCACACTTACAAACAGAGGCCATCGTGGAGTTTGTCATAGTGAAAGCAGTCAGAATTGTCCTTGAGAAAATCATGTACAACTTACGTTTTCAAGATTATGACCATAAAATTTCGGAGTCACAAATGACTTTACTACTCCACAGATTCTAATACCTCAAAAATCAACCTCTTCCCATTTATTGAGCACAACTGTGGGCAAAACACTGTGGGGAAACACAATATTTCAGGCATTGTCCTTTCTGCACCAAGGAGATTAATTAAAACAAGGCATAAGTATGTCATATAACACCATCAATATAATAAAATATACGATGGATGCTATATGAATGTATGTATAGGTAGTAAATATTCTAAGGATTTAAAGGATATGATGACCAGCCTATGAATGGTTTAGTCAGAGACTTGAATTATATTTTCTCATCGGACATGTAGCCCCAAGGGCCTTTGGTTTTAAAGTTCTTTCTTTTCCTTTCATTTTTTTTCTTTCCTGTGAGTTGGATTAACATGGCCAATCATGTTGGAAAATAAACAAATACATTTAATATGGCACCCTATCTCAGCTGGTTTTAATAGTCTGAATTGCTTTTAAGAAGTACTTGTGAGACAAGTAAAGATCTTCCTGCCAAACTATATGAATACCATGTGTCCTGAATTGGGATGTTGGTGGCCTGAGTCCATTTGCAAGGAAAGTATAAGTTACCACAAACTATTCTGGAAGAGCCTGGGGGGGGGGGGCGGCGGCAGGGTGGGGGACGGGCAGCGGCATTTCTCACTAGAAATGTTACATGAAGAAAAGGAGCAGAGATGAGCTGAATAAACAAGATCTCTGGAGAGCCAGGGCTTTTGTGTATTTCAAAGTGTTTGTTATAGTGAAACAATATTAGCAGTGGGTGGAACTGAACTGAGGAGTGAAATTGGTGGGAGGGAACCAGAAAGAACACGTAAGAATGCTGGTTGGGGGTCCTGTGGCACCAGTACCTAAATCGAAACTTGCCAATGCTTGAATGTTCCTCTAGCATACTATGACCTTATTAAAAATTACCATAAAGGCCACTTAGTCACATGGAAACAGGCTTGTGAAATGCTAAAAATTTAAGGCGTCAAGATGTAAATTTAGTTGCATAGAATGCAAAATGTCAAGTGAGAAAGACATGGGTAAGAGTTCAGACCCCAAAAGATAACAATTATTGTGTTGTACGGTGGACTAAAGGTAATCTTTTTTTCCTCCTGTATTTCCCCAAATGTCCATAATTTGGTTATATTACATTGATAGTTAAAGAAATACTACCTTTCTTCAATAAGTATTTTATGGCATGTTTTTTCAAAGGCACATTGTATATTATCTCTACCCTCAAGGAACCCCGAATCTAGTAAAAACCTCACAAATAGTATGGAATAGATAAAGTAAGAAAGCCATAGTAAGTCAGACGAAAAATATCACACAAGACTGTTGTGATCATGAAGGCTTAATGAAAGCAGTAGAGGTTGAACGGGACCTTGAAGGACATGATTTTAATAGATAGTGTTGAGCATGAAATGGCATTCTCTGTGGAGAAAACGCACAAGTGAAAGGGCAAAGATGGAAAAGCATAGCTGTGTTTATGGAAAAGCAAGGATTCACACTGCTTAATGGACACCGTAGTAAAGAAAAATGTGACCTGAAAGTGAGGCTGAGGCCAGATTTTGAGGTATCCTGCAAGGCAAGTTGAAAAGTCGGACTTTGTCCTTGCATCCTGATAGTTGATCTGCGTGTTTTACTTTGGAGTTTACCAGATGCAAAACATTTTCACATTCTTCATCTATGATTTTCACGATAATGCTCTGAAGAAGAGATTGTATCGCCCTAAGTACAGATAACAAAGTGGAAATTGGAGAAGCTAAATGACCCTCCCAGGTCACAGAGCAAGTTCCTTTTGCCCATTCTTGCACTTCCCTGTAGTTAATTTACACCAATAATGTGGCATTTGTCATGCTGCATCACCATTCATTGTTCCCTTTCCCCTCTAGCACAGCCTCTTCATATATGGCAAATGCAGACCTTTCACCTGGAGTTTCTACATGACTTCAAATGGTCAACTTAAGAAGTTTCTTTGTTGTCAGGAGAAAATGGTGGTTAGAGGATGACTACTCTATTCTAATTGATCAATTAATTAATTATTTTTAAGTAGGCTCCATGCCCAGCGGTGTGGGGCTTGAACTCATGACCCTGAGTCAAGACCGGAGCTGAGACCAAGAGTGGGAGGCTTAACTGACTAAGCCACCCATGCACTGCAGATGATGACTGTTTTAAAGCTTTGGTTTGAATCCTAGCTCCACTGCCTATCGGCTGTCTAACCTTATCAAATAGTTTACCCTTTCTGAGCATAAGTGTCCTTACCTTTAATATATGAACAATATTTACCTCATAGAACTTCTCAGAAGAATAAATGAGAAAATATGTATAAAATATCAGCATAATACCTGATTCATAATAAGCATTACGTTACTGGAAGTGTTATGTTGTTATGTTATAATATTGTTGACATAATAATTTTGAATTAATAATTAAATCCTATTTCTTTTATTCCTTTTTTCCTAATTTAATTCAATCAGTTCCCAAATGTCTTGAATTTGAGTGACTTGATTGGAAGCCAGAAGCCTGCCGTCTCTCTAAATGTAGGATGACTTTGTCCTGCAGTCAAATGTTTACCTCACCCTATCCTCCCCACCCCCTGCCTGCCTAACCCTGTGTGTCATTTTGTTGTACATGGGGGTTTGGAAGGTCAGAGAGGAAGAGTCAGCCCAATACATAAAAACAAAACAAAACAAAACAAAAAAAAACCAGAAGGGGAGGTTAGAATCAAGGATCACTTTACCTGAAGTTATATAATTCTTCTTAGACTGAGGAGTAGACAGTTCTACTGTCTACATGTTAACTCCCTCCAGTCATCTTGTTTTTAGCATCATTAGTGAGCCAAAACACTAAAGTAATATTACTCCTGCTAATGTTAAGAATCGACATTTAGTGAGTCCTTAATATATGCTGGGCAATAACCTGGAATAAAGCCACTCAAACTTCAGTTTGTAGAAACTTTTTTTTTTAACGTTTATTTATTTTGAGGGAGAGAGAAAGCATGAGCAGGGGTGGGCAGAGAGAGAGGGAGAGAGAGAATTCCAAGCAAGCTCCATGCTCAGTGCAGAGCCCAGTTTGGGGCTCTGTCTCACCACTGTGAGATCATGACCTGAGCCTAAATCCAGAGCTGGACACTTAACCAACGGAGCCTCCCAGGCACCAGAACACTTTTGTCTTATTCTTATGCCATTGTGTTGCATTCTTGAAGCACGTTTTTCGTATGCATCTGTAGAACTGAACCTTTTGTTATTGCACCATGCCTGAAAACGCAACAAATGTAGAATACTCCATCAAGAAACCCCATCCACTACTTGGCCCATGTTTATTGTACTAGCCAGGGCAGCCCTATACAGCTATAGCTACACAAAGCAAACATACTATTTAGATTTTTTTTTTATATTGACCTTTCTGTTTCTTATTGCCATTTTATTTTCTATCACAGTTTCAACATCCTCTAGGTCAGGTGCTTCTAGGAAGTCAGGCTTGATCAGTCATGATCTTCCTGCTACCTCATCTATGGGAACTCAGTCTATCAAGGGATGCTTTACCAAACTTATTTTAGCTCATTTGCTATTTCACCTAAAAAATGCTTTGACCTAGAGAACCGAGTTTAATAAGAACTCTGGCATTTACAGTGATGCCTTTTGGGATATGTTCAATAAATACTTGATACTTACAGTGTCAATAATGATGACAATTTTTTAAGTGATGTAAGTGTCATGCAGCTGGGAAAATATAAATTTGGCCCTAACTGGGAAGCACAAATGCAGGCACTAATTTTTAGCCTATAGACACAGCTTAACTGAAAAACCTGGTCCCTATGCTCACTTTCCCAGTTTTTGCCAGTCTAGTTATGGACTTAAGTAGGTGGTTTCATGGGATTAAGAAAAAGACAAATTTTTGTTTAACTGCCCATGATATTTGGTTAGTACTGGAGCTTTTGGGGATTCAGGCCATTTGGAAGAATCCCTTCAGCAACTAGCCAATTCGCTCAGGAGAAGATGCTAACAGAGGCTACCTCACAGCAAGCACTGGAGAGGTGAAGATTCAGTAGATGAACACAGAAACCCCATTTCTGTTGCTTTCATGGAATACTAGGAGGGATCAAATGATCCCCAATTGTGAGTTTAGTCATCAACAAAGGTACATTTGGCTGGGAAAAATTAAAGTAGGTTCTTCTCACTTGCAGGTTTCAGGAAATAGCTTCCAACGCTTCATACCTCTTTGCCTAGAAGGTTGACCAACTTCTACCTTCAGTGACATGCCTCAGTTTCCCCTACTGTCTCCCACACCCTTTCTTTGCACTGCACTTCTTTCTCAGATTTTAAAAAATAAAACACAACTAGATACTATGTATTTAGATAATTGTTCTAATTAGCATGTGATTCACTTATTCTTTAGAAAGTGTGACAGTGCTGTTTAATACATATGGTACTTCTAGTAATTTACACAAAGAGTTATTAGATCTTAGATAACTTATGCCCCTCTTGCAGTGGATAAATCAGATTCTAATCATGATTTTTTAAAAAAGTTTTTTTTTAAGTCAGCTCTACACCCAACATAGGGCTTGAACTCACAATCCCAAGATCAATAGTCACATGTTTTACTGACCGAGCCAGCCGAGCCACCCCTCTACTCGTAATTTTTAACACAACATTTTTTCAGAAGCATTCCATAATTTTTTGCATTGTCCATACTGTATACATTTATATATTCCAGGAAGCTAAATGAAAGTATAAAATGTATCAGCAGAATAAAAATATTTAGGTATTTACATATTGTAAACCTTTAAACAATTCAGTGTAGAGATTTATACATATGCCTTATAAGTAGGAGTATGAGACAGTTGAATTAGTACATAAAGTTTTTATTTAAAGTTTTCCCCTTCCAAGCAAGCTTCATTTACACATTCTAATACTGTACAAAATTTACAATCTCTGTGACTTACTTATTCACTATTCACTTCTAATAGTTTGTGCCTTTCTGAAATACAGAAAGCTTTACTTACAGTTCTCATAAATGCTCTTATTTATTTTGGCTAGAAATAAAAAATAAATGAAGAACAAGTCTAAGGAAAGTGAATATCCTTGTATAAACTGTGACTTTCAGAAGAAATGGTGACAGTTGACAAAAAAGGTTCTGAAGCAGACCTTGTTCTCTTCGTGACGTCAGCTGGGATTTTTCCCAAGTACTGTAACTTTTCTTTCCTATATATATGTTTTCAAGGAAAAAGAAATGAAAGTTGATTGCACTGAATATATATATATATTTATATATATATTTTTACAACGGATCCTTTGGATCTGAACATACAAATAAATACAAAAACAACAAAGATTGCACTTTACTGTAGAAACGGCATTGGATTCCAGTACACCCATCTATCTCGACATGCTCCACGGTGAAAGTTTATCACCAAGGCATTTTTAGTCTGTGGCTTCCCCATGTTGTTGTTTTGAATGACACTTTTGTGGAGGGATTCAACAACACCTCTGGGTGATTAAAAAATATTTTAGGCTACAATTTAGTATTAACCATTGTTTCAGCTCTGAAGCGCTTGAAAATCAAATTCATGTTCCTTCCAGTTTTGCTCTTTTGATTGTTCACATTGAAAACTATCTCATGCTCTCCTGACCTTCTGCTCCTACATTCCTCATGCTTCTAAAGACAACTAGCAATTGTTCAGCTAACTGATCTCAGGCATCTTTGGTGATAACAAACAAATATGATGAGTTGGAGAATAATCAGGGTAAGTCATGTGCTTTCCTAGAGCCAAATCCAGAGCCATTTCTAGAGCCAAAGGTGAGGAAGAGGGAGACATATTTGTTAAGAGCTATAATTCGTTCTTGTGGCTCTTTTAAGTGGTGTGTTTTAGGGACAGAGAGACAACTGGGATGGCACTTAAAAGAAATTTTTTCTTTCTTTTCATCCCTGAATTCCTGAAAGCAATCTCCCAGTTTCATCATAGGTTAAGTTTGGGTCAGATGTGTTATCCAACAGAATCTCTTCAATATTGTACGAAAACTTTGTCAGTCCTACCTTTTGAAGGAAATAACAGATGTGTTCACTACTTTTGTATATACTGTAAAAAAAAAAGACAAAACATGAGCTTCTGTGGAATGAATAGTGACATAGTATGTTTTGTCTTAATCTTTCATATAAAATTGAGGACACAAATTATGACTGGCTAGCCTAGAGCCCACAGGGCAGAAAGCAATTGCTATGAGAGCCAACATCTTCCTCTTCTGTGATCCCGTGAGGTGCTGTAAGGGGCAGGAGGTACGTGAAATGAAGTTATATAGAAACAAACATGTTCCCCTTTAATCTTATATTATTTTCTATAACTGTGTTGCCTATGGAGTCTGTGAAGGAGCCACAGGTTAGGAATATAGAATCGAGTGGCAATTTCTGTAATGCAGTGTAAGTATTTCAGTGGGTCGAATTCTGGATCGTTCATGAACACAATATCCCCAAAACTTCAACATAGGTCACATGCAGGTAGACTACAATGCACAATACTGATCTTAGGTCTGTCTGGGGCACTCTTCTGTATTGTATCTTTCTCCTTTTGAACGTTAAGGTCCACATGAGGAGTTTTCGTAAAGCTGGGACAAGTTAAAACCAGTCTGAGATGGAAGAGTCTGTCACCACAGGAAGTTTGGTGTGATCCGAGTTGCAGACACAGTATCTGTTCAAGAACAGGTCTTTTTCTTTTGTCATTACTTGTAAATCGTTAGAACCCAAGGGCGGGTTTCGGCAGTTGTGCCATTAGATGCACTGTTCCTAGTACAATAGTGATGTCAGCTGTCATTGTTTCCTAGAATGTGAGAGTGTTCATTCCAGGGTTCCCTGGCGTTATTTGTTGTAAGGTACACAGGCGGGCAAGATAACCGGTGCGCAGGCGGGACCTGCCAGTGGCTCTGCTACATCCCCTTCCAGTTCTGTCCAGGTGCCTTTTTCCGGGCAGTAGCATATTGTGGATGACTTGTAGGCCCCCTGTAATGGCAGAGGGGGGGCGTTTAGGGAAGAATGTTCCGAGAAGTGCAATGGCAATCCTACTTCTCACATTTACATTGGAAAGAAAATGTCAATTCTCTGCTCTTGCTAAAAAGTTCCAAATGAAAGCGGTGGATTTGAAACTGTTTTTTTCTACAGGAAAGTCTGAGATTTGCAAGACTGCAAAATCTGGATGTGTGTCTGTGATTAATAATAAAAGTCGAGCGCCTTCGACACCTAGATGATCAGCAAAATCCTTTAAAATAATGGACCAAAAATTGGAACTTATCCAGCTGGTTTCAGTTAAAAAAAATTCATCTTAGATTTTCAAATAATTTGGGTCAAACAGTTTGGTCAATTTTAAATCATTGCCTCACTTTTCCGGTTTTATTTTACTACTGTAGGGAGTAAGAGAGAAGATTCAAAACTAGTTCAAAATAAGCCGGACAAGAGGGCTTGTCAACTTCTTTGCACATTGATTTATTTTCAAGTGGCCACGTGAGAAATTAAAAAAAAATGTCTTTAATCTTGTTTCCTTTGTCAACCTCTGGGGGTAGTGCTTGTATGACATCTCGCTTCTAAAACCAAAGCAATTTGGCTTTTAGCACAGGCAAAACCCCAAAATTCCAACCAACCTGGTCATCATTTTTTGAAAGTGTCCTCCTGGTACCTGGTTCTAAATGTGCCCACTCTTGCAGCTAGTAATGTGCACCAGTGAACAAACCCCTTATGAATATGTAGTTCAATGTATATTTGCCTACATATAACTAATACCTTTTTAAAACTCCCCCCAAACATTATACAAGAACCTCGTTTGATGCAAAAGAAATAAGCTAATATTATTAATACCCCAAATTAATATTAAGAAACCAACACCTATAAATCAACAGTCATCATTTAAAAAGTGAATGTGTAGACCATGAGGTCATACGTGTCTATGTGATGTAATGTGATGTAATTCGAACTGCATGGCCACCTCCTCAAGTGTTCTTAACAAAAGAGAAGAAATAAGGAACACAATACATTTAAAAGAAGAATACATAAAAAAGAAACAGGCCTAACTTGTGTTAAGTCCTTATGTCTAACTTCCAGTTTTAGAGAAAATATGGAGACAGAGACTGTATTAAATGATATTGCAAGGTAATCATTAGCTAATTCCAGAATGTCAGCTTTTCTCTCTAATAACTGACCCTGTTTTTTTCAACAAGTTAATGGCATGGATGAAGAAGTGGAGTGGGGTGATTTTCCAGATTGCAAGAGATGGATGAGATATAATAACCAAATACAAGTGAGGGTATTAGATTCTGACTTGAACATATCAACTTAAAAAAATATATATATATATATTTAAAAATTTTTTAAAAATGTTTATTTATTATTGAGAGACAGAGAGATGTCTGAGAGATGTCTGAGACAGAGAGACAGAGCATGAGCATGGGAGGGCCAGAGAGAGAGGGAGACACAGAATCCGAAGCAGGCTCCAGGCTCCGAGCTGTCAGCACAGAGCCTGATGTGGGGCTCGAACTCACAAACCACGAGATCATGACCTGAGCTGAAGTCAGACGCTTAACTGACTGAGCCACTCAGGCACCCCGAAATATATATATATATATATATATATATATATATATATATATATATTTTTTTTTTTTTACAAGTGAATAGGAAAACTTTGAATGTAGAATAAGGGAATTATAGTTAATTTTGTTGGGTGAGATGACAGTGTGTTTACATAAACGAATACTTTTTTATTTTTTGAATTTTTTTTTTTTAACATTTATTCATCTTTGAGAGACAGAGAGAGACAGAGCATGAGCGGGGAAGGGGTAGAGAGAGGGAGACACAGAACCCGAAGCAGGCTCCAGGCTCCAAGCTGTCAGCACAGAGCCCAACGCGGGGCTCGAAGTCACAACTGTGAGATCATGACCTGAGCTGAAGTCGGACACTCAACCGACTGAGCCTCCCAGGCACCCCCATAAACGAACACTTTTTTAAAGATAAATACTGAAGCATGTAGGATGAAATACTTCAGCCAAAAGTTTTTAAGGGTGAATAGATGAAGTATGCCAAAATTTTGATGGATGTTGAAACTGGATGCTAGGTTAACAAGAGTCCATTGTACTCTCAATTTTTGTGTAACCTTGGAAATTTTCCTGATAAAGATGGGGGAAAGTGAAAAGCCATGGAAAATTATATATCCTAAAGGGAATTTGTGGATATTTAACAGGTTCCAGTGTTTATGCCTTACTGGTCAGAAACTTTTCAGACAATTCAAACAGTTCAACAAACTATTCAAACAATTTCAACGCAATATTTGTAAAACCACTTCAGTATCTTTACTTTAGTTGGAAAGCCAGAATCCCAAAAGCATGGCGAGAAGAGAGAAGCAGAGACCTACTGCATTTGGGGATATAGTTGATCAGACAGCAAGACAGCTCAATAGCAACCACACCAATTTTATTTTATTACTTAAAGTAACTTACTCCTAGCATACAAGCATGATACTCTTAAAAGGTTTATGTGTGAAAATAAATTCAAAATGGATGAAAGACCTAAATGTGAGACAGGAAACCATTAAAATCCTACAGGAGAACATAGGCAGCAACCTCTTTGACCTTGGCTAGAGCAACTTCTTACTAGACACATCGCTAAAGGCAAGGGAAACAAAAGCAAACATGAACTATAGAGACGTCATCAAGATAAAAACTTCTGCACAGTGAAGGAAACAACAAAACTGAAAGGCAGACTATGGGATGGGAGAAGATATTTGCAAACAACATACTGATAAGAGTCAGTATCCAAAATCTATAAAGAACTTAGCAAACACAACATCAAAAAAACAGAGAACCCAGTTAAGAAATGGGCAGAAGATATGAATAGATCCTTATCCAAAGAAGACATCCAGATGGCTAACAGGCACATGAAAAGATGCTCAACATCACTGATCATAAGGGAAATCAAGATAAAAAACATGATGAGATATCACCTCAGACCTGTCAGAATGGCTAAAATAGACAACAGGTGTTGGAGGATGCTGAGAAAGGGGAACTCTCTTGCACTGTTCATGGGAATGGAAACTGGTGGAGCCACTCTAGAGAACAGTATGGAGGTTCCTCAAAAAAGTGAAAATAGAATTACCCTATGATCCAGCTACTGCACTATTAGGTGTTTACCCAAAGGATACTAAAATACAGATTCAAAGGAGTACCTGCACTGTTTATAGCAACATTACCAACAATAACCAAACTATGGAGAAAGCCCAAATGTCCACTGACTGATGAATAGATAAAGAAGTTGTGGTATGTCTATACAATGGAATGTTACTCAGCTATCAAAAAGAATGAAATCTTCCCATTTGGAATGATGTGGACAGAGCTAGAATGTATTACGCTAAGTGAAATAAGTCGATCAGAGCAAAAGAAATACTATATGATTCACTTATATCTGGAATTTAAGAAACAAAACAGATGACCATATCGGGGTGGGGGTGGTGGAAAGAGGAGAGAGGAAAAGATACCACAGAAGACTTTTAATGATAGAGAACAAACTGAGGGTTGATTGAGGGAGGTGGGTGGGGGATGGGCTAGATGGGTGATGGGTAGTAAGGAGGACACTTGTTGTAATGAGCACTGGGTGTTGTATGTACACAATCAATCACTGAATTCTACTCCTGAAACCAATATTGCACTGTATGTTAACTAAATAAAATTTAAGTGAAAAAAAAAGGTTTATGTGTAGGCGGTTAACATTTAGAGGGAAACACAAAGTAAGCACAAACAGAAGGAGAGGATGAGGAAATGTGGACACATACCATACTCCAGCTGTAGCCACCCACAAGGTAGATGCTGTCATCAAGCACTGCACAGCCAGGGCCACTTCGACCTTCCAAAATGGGAGTTTGGAGAATATTCCACTGGTCACCTTTTGGGTCATAGCATTCCACAAGCATTACGTCAAGGTGGGAGAAACCTAAGTGACATAGCAAAATGGAACCACATAAGAATAAACTCTCAGGGTGGCTGCCTGAGTGGCTCAGTAGGTTAAGCATCCGACTTCGGCTCAGGTCATGATCTCACGGTTGGTGAATTTGAGCCCCACATCAGGCTCTTTGCTGTCAGCACAGAGCCTGCTTCAGATCCTCTGTCCCCCTTTCTCTGCCCCTCCCCCACTCCCTCTCTCATGCTCTCTCTCTAAAATAAGTAAACATAAAAAAAATAAAAAAGAATAAACTCTCAGGGTCCCAATTCAGGGCTAGGGCTTCTCCTTCTCCTTCACCTTCTCCTTCTCCTCCTCCTTCTCCTCCTCCTCCTCCTCCTTCATCTTCTTCTTCTTCTTAAAGTTTATTTACTTATTTTGAGACAGAGAGAGAGAGCACAAGCTGGGAGGGGCAGAGAGAGAGGGAGAGAGAGAGAATCCCAAGCAGGCTCTACACTGTCAGCACGGATTTCCGACACATGACTTGAACTCACAAACTGTGAGATCATGACCTGAGCTGAAACCAACTGAGCCACTCAGGTGCCCCAAGGCTAGGAGTTCTTTTAAAAAAAGCTCTAGGGCTACAAAATAGATAATTGTGTTTTTAAAGAGACAAAGGTATAAGTTTACTAGTGAAATAGAGAAACATGTTACGAGAGACCTAAAACAAACTCTGGGTATGTCCAATTCATTCAAAGCAAGAATGTCTGACTCAATGTCGTTGGTAAATGTTGATTATATGGGGGTATATCTTATTTTAAAATGTTTATTAAAACCTTATTTAAAAGGTTTAAAATAATTAAACGTAAGCATTTTATAGAGTGCTTACAATAAGCTGGTTGTCTTCCAAATGCTTTCTGTAGATGAATTCACTTAATTCTTCTCAACCACCCCATGAGATAGTTATGCCATTATATTCATTTTAGAGAGGAGAAAACTGAGAGCAAGAGAGAAATAATGACTTGAGTAAGTCACACAACCAGTAAGTAGATAGGCTGAGGTTTAAACTCAGGCAAACAGGCTTCTGAGCTCATATTATTACAGGCTAAACTGTATTGCTTTTCCTAAACTAATATTTAACTCTCAAAATGTTAAAAAAAATTTTTTTAATGTTTATTTATTTTTGAGAAAGAGAGAGAGATAGAGTATGCAAGCTGGGATGGGACAGAGAGAGGGACACAGAATCCGAAGCAGGTTCCAGGCTCTGAGCTGTCAGCACAGAGCCTGATGTGGGGCTCAAACTCACACACTGTGAGATCATAACCTGAGCCAAAGTCAGATGCTTAACCAACTCAGCCATCCAGGTGCCCAATCAAACTGTTTTAATTAAATGGTGTTCAGAATCTTTTACCTTTTTCAACAGTTTATGTTTATAAGCAACTATGATGAAGTGAATAGTTTCCAATATCTACTAAGGATCAAGGTCAAGTAGGGGGCTAACTTTCACTGAGGGCTTCTTCTCTCACCTCTGATGAAGTTTTTCAGTGACTGGGGCAGTAAGTGGGTTGCAGAGAACAGCTTAAATTCTTAGACTCCACTGGGGCCCTGCCTTTAATTTAGAAAGTCAAAAATCTGGAGGGGGAGTGCTTCCTGGTCACTGAACAGACCAAATCCTTGATAATATTTTTCTTCTCTTTACATGTATGCAATGGATATTTGCTAGCTGACAATTACAATGCATACACTCAATCAAAATCAACCTACTGGACTCTTCAAAGTAATTAAAAAGATAGACCAAAAAGTAGAATAATTTTCATTCTTGAAGAAGCGGACAAATTATTTCAGGCCACTAACTTCTTACATAAAATAAATCACATAGATTTGAGAACAGTAGAGTGAAGGATTTACTGGAATTCTGTGGTATATTCCTTTCCTGTAAGATTATTGATGATAATTTCTGAAGCATGGATAATTGGAATGAGGACTGGGGAAAATTTCCAGTTCTGAAGTTCTAGTGGCATCATAGGAGGATACGTATGCCTTCTTGGTGCCCACTACACATATGACATATGTTGATGATAAGCCTCAAAAACTGTAAGGAAAAGATAATTACCCCTCTTTTATAGACATGGGATTAAGGGTCTTGAGTAAGACCACACAACTACAGGTGCATAACTGGAACCCAGATCCATACCCTTCTCTCTACACCATAATGCCTTCCTGAGCTGACCTAACTTTGATGTGTGTGTGCTCTCATTTAGGTTGTCATTACCCTGTCCAAGTATAACCTCAAATATTAAAGCTTCCTAGAATGTGGGGCAACTGGGTGGCTCAGTTTGTTGAGCATCTGACTCTTGATTGCGGCTCAGGTCATAGTCTCATGGTTCATGGGGTGGAGCCCCATGTTGAGCTCTGTGCTGACAGTGTGGAGCCTGCTTAGGATTCTCTGTCTCCCTCTCTCTCTCTCTCTGCCCCTCCTTCACTCGCATTCTCTCTCTCTCTCTCAAAACTAAATAAACATTTTTAAAAATTTCTAGGATGTTTAGTCATCATTATGCAAAAGAAATTAGTAGAAATCACATTTTAATGTAGAAAGCTACAAAGTTAATACTGCATACAAATATTTTGATGAGAAGGAATGGTGTATGGCTTGAGATGAAAGAGAAGCAATGAAAGAGAAAAAGAATAAAAAGGGAAAAGTTGCAGCAGCAAAGGTAATCAATCCCTTCCCACTGGGGAGAGTACAAAGGTGAGCAGCATAGACTAGGGTATTGACGTTTCTGATTGAATACGAACTTGGAAATATTTACATAAAAATTACACCTGTGTGGTCTTTATTATGTTAGGGATATATATGTATTGGGAGAACCAAAAGGAATGTCTACATCTATCATTTTTTAGATGGTTGTATGATGGAAAAATAAATGCATAGAAGGCCTTATCTACCATACTTGGATGGCCTGTTTCACATTTGGTTCAATTTCAAGGATCATGGCAGGTCAGAGCCAGAGGAGATTTTAGAGATCATCTATACCAGTTTCTTCATTTTTAGATAAGAAAACTGAGGCCCAATGCAGTTTAGGAATCTTAACAACACAGTTCTCTCTGCTTTCCTGTCAAATTCAGTGTGATATGCATGTAGATAGTTACACACATGCACGTAAACTACAAAAAGTTGTAGTCAGGGGCACCTGGGTGGCTCAGTGGGTTAAGCATCTGATGTGGGCTCAGGTCATGATCTACAGTTCGTGAGATCGAGCCCCACGTTGGGCTCTGTACTGACAACTCAGAGCCTGGAGCCTGATTTAGATTTTATGTCTTCCTCTCTCTCTCTGCCCCTCCCCCACTTGCGTGCTCACTTTCTCTCTCTCTCTCTCTCTCTCTCTCTCTCAAATGAATAAACTAAAAAAAAAAAAGGTTGTAGTCATACAGATATATGGAGAGGAGAGGAGCCCAAACAAAACTCTAAAAATATCATCTGTTTTTTTTTTTTTTTTTTTTTAAAAGCAAGTAGAATTTGAGAAGCATAGGTTTGGTGTTCAACTCTTAAAAGAAATAATTCCAAATTTAGACATGGAATTCTACTCAATGTTTTCTTTAAGAAAAATCACGTATTAGCTTCTTTGTGCAGCTATGACTGAAGTTCTTTATGATCACTACAAAAAACAATTTTCTGGAAAAAATTTATTGCTATAACTTCGGAGATAGGGAATAATTTATTTTACTGAATTCATTGTTACAACAAATTGTTTGTGCTTTCAGTTATTAATGCTTCCGTTTTTTACTTTCTGTTGACATCATTATTCATTTCTTTAATGTGTGTGGTAACTTAAAAATAATCCTATCTGCAGAGGAGCCAAAATAAATGCCTGCCCAAGGGTACAGCTAATTTACACAGAGTAGATTTTATTTGGTCAACATGTTTTTTACTTGGTTAACTATGATTATCTAACGAGAAACCCCCTTAGCAAGAAACATGAGATGCAAATGATATTGTGATTAAAAAAAAAAAGAAAAAGACCTTTCAAATGATTTCCTCCAATTGCATACAAGCGATCATTCATTACAGCCAAAGTGTGGATGGCGCGTTTTGTGTTCATATCTTGTTTTCGAGCCCAGACATCCATTACAGGGTCATAGCAATATAGCCATGGGACATATTCTCCATTGTGTACACCCCCTGTGAATTAAACATATACATACAAGTCAAGAAAGTGCCTTGGAACTGAAGTTTGGAACAGAAAGTGGAGGAATGACTTGCCTGAAATGTATATCTTCCCATTGTGCACTGCTCCTGCGTGAGCAGCCAGAGGCTGGGGCAAAGAGGACACATAACGCCATTCGTTCGTTTCTAGGTTATAGCTCTCCACGCTGGACAAATAGCCGGTTTCGTTCCTTCCACCAATAACGTATAAATGCTTGTCCAACCGACATGCATAGAAACTGGCTCTTCTACAATGAAAACAACAACCCACCATAAATCACAAAAGGGGCTCCGTCAGTCAGGGAAAAGGAGGTACATCCCGCTCTAGGAAGGGTTGCAGAAATTTGGAAATAACACACACAGCTCCCTTCTAAATCTGAGACCTTTACAGTAATTGTACGCATTGCCTGTTCTGGTTAGCAATTTCATATTAAAGTAACAGGAGAGGAGAAAGTCACCAACCCTGTTTCAGCTTCTTTTATCTTGCTTTTTTATACACCGTTAAAGTGTTCACTAATGTTTGGGATATTTGGTACCTTGTACAGATATCACAGCTCAGTAAGACAAAGTGAAAAATGAGGTAGATAATGTAACAATAATAAATTATCTTGACATTCACTTTTTTCATGGTCCTTCAAGGGTCATTGTTCCCAATTTATAAGAGAACTACATCATCAAAATTTTTCTTCAATTATCATTTTTTTTCTTCCCAGTACTACCACAAATAGAGAAACTTTTGTGAACTGAATAGAGTGCTGAAATTTTGCTCTTATACAAACCAATCGTAGGAATTTCACTGATAGAGCTTTTAGTGTTGTTTCTTACAAAGCTACAGGATATTTTTTTAGTCTCTTTTCAAGAGAGGCAATTCATTAATTATCCCATTATGCCTTCAAAGGTAAAAGACACAAGCTGTGTTGAAAGGGAGACCAATCCTGAGGTAGACCATAAAATAAGAGTGAGATATTGAGGACCTGAAGTAGAGTTTTATGGAAGACACAGAAGAGCTGAGCAAAAGATATTTTAAAGGACGATGTAAGACTCAGTAACTAGTAAGACATGAGAGCTGAGGGAGAATAAATGTTCAAAGGGGACCTGAAAATTTGGAGTTAGGATGACTAGGTTGATATATTAAGCAAGTCCTTGACCCTTTGCTTCTTTTTTTCTCATTGATGCTACTGGAATAATACACTTTGTAAGGATAAGATATGAATAAGTACGATTGTTAAGTGCCAGGCCCCTCAGAGGATATAATTTATGTTTGATAAATGTATGGTCTTCATAAAAATAAGGGCCAAGACTCTTGGGCAATGTCAGTAGCAAGATCAAGAGTCCTAAAGATTTTTATCAGATTTTCCAAGTTGTGTTTACAAAGTGCCAAAACCTCTAGGAAGCAGGAGACGGCGTCTTGATTAACAGTTTGGTCTCTGGAACAGATTGCATGGCTACGTGATTTATTGGATGTGTGACCTTTGACACATTAGTTAACCCCTCTCAGCCTCAGGTTGCTCATTTGTAACAAGGGGATGCTAATGGTACCTTTTTTTACAGGGTTATTTGCAAATGCATATGTAAAGTGCTGTCATAGTGCCCAGTTTTTGTTCATGTGTCAGAACCATCAGTTACCATGACCCGGGTAAAAATGTTATTAAAAATCAGCCATCAAGATGTTTGCATATAAACTTTGCCTAGCCATATTTTAAATGACAGTGAAATTTCTTAATGTTTGTGTAGGTGATTTATTACCAGTAGGTATGGTATATGTTATAGATGTTGATGTATTCAGTTTTATTTTTTTCTAGCTTTTTTGAGGCATAATTGGCAAATAAAGTTGTAATATATTTAAAGTCACAATGCAATAATTTGATATATAGATACATTGTGGAAAGATTCCCACAATCAAGTTAATTAACACATGTATCACCTCACATAGTTAGTTTTTTTGTTTTTTTGTTTTTTGTTTTTGTTTTTGTTTTTGTTTTTGTTTTTGTTTTTTTGGTTTTCTACTCTCTTAGCAAATTTCAAGTATACGCTACAATATTAACTATAGTCACTATGTTATATATTAGATACACAGAACTTCTGCATCTTATAATTGAAAATTTATACCTTTTGACCAACCTCTCCTCATTTCTCTCATCCTCCTGGCCCCTAGCAACCACCATCCATTGTTTCTTTAAGTTTGACTTTTTTCTTTTTTTTTTTTTTTCCAGATTCTACATATAAGTAACTGTGTTTCTCTTTGTTTGGTTTATTTCACTTTGCAAAACGACCCTTAATTTCATCCATGTGGTCACAAATGGCAGAATTCCCTTTTGTCATGGCTAAATAATACTCCATTGTAAAGATATGCCCCCTTTTCTTTATCTATTCATCTGATGACAGACACTTAGGTTGTTTCTAGATCTTGGCTTTTGTGAATAATGGTGCAATGAACATAAGAGTGCAGATACCTCTTCAAGATATTGATTTCATTTTTTTTGGATATAAAACAGAAGTGGGATTGGTGGATCATATGGTTTTTATTTTTTTTTAGTAGTCCTGAAAATCATGGATAATTTTAGAGCAAAATTTTGGCTCTGTTTGTATTTTTCCCTGTATTTTCCTGATGCTTTTGAAAGAAATACGTGCTGTGGAAAATTCAGAAGGACAATGAAGAACGGCAATGATGGAAAAAGAGGAAGGAGGAAAGGAGGAAGGAAAATAAAGAGTAGGTGTGGCAGATTTCATAGAGTGAGTCTGGTTAACCTGGGTCTTCTGAGGGGTTCATGAAGCTCTGAAATTGTAATAAAATTGTAATAAAATGTTGCATATATAGGTCTTGCACGTATGCATTGTTTGGAGAATATGTTTGGAGAAAGGTATTAGGAAGAAGCTTTTTAATCAGATTAATCTAAAAATTTTGAGATTTCCTGTTACAGAGAAGTAAAACCCATTTAAATATAAAATCAGATTAAAAACAGTTGCAAAATTAAGTGCCTACAGATGTCCATTGCTTCCTTCTATTTCTCTAACCAGATTTCAATTGCTTTCTCATTGAATAAGATAGGTCAAGGTTGTCTTAATAGTGCTTTTACCTTCTCAGTTAAAATGTGTCATTGAAAAGCCTGACATTCTATAAAAATAGACGAAAGTAACGTATTTCTTTGCGCCTTCGACACCATCCCTCTTCCATATGATGATTCTATAACAAGTCTTAGAGCCTCTGAAATAATGAATTTACCAATCCTACTAATGGGCCATCTTTAAATAATTTGGACTATGCGGGCCATAAAGTGTTCAGTTCTTCTATGCGCTAGATACTGGTCTACAAGAGAAAATGCCTGCTAGTCATGACAAGTATGAAAACCCTCCACCAAATAAGTGTAGATAATGGAGAATAAGAGCAAAATCTCCTTGTAGTAGTGTGCACTCCTTTCATCTAGTCTAAATTTCAGTTTTCTCACTTTTTTCTATCCTGGTTCCTTCCTTCCTTACTGACACTGAGTGAGCCTGTCAGAACTTGCTGTCTTTCTAGCCAAGATTTTCTTAATTTGATGCTTCGTGTGTACTCCTAGCTTTATCCACACAGTGTCACTGTTAGGATCTAAATGGAAAAAAAAAAAAAAATCAGTAGGTTCCGCTTCCTGACTAAAACTGCATTTTTATGTAGAAATTCCAATAGTGAAGATTCTGAGCCTATGACTTATTCCCTTGCATGTCCAAAGTGAGAATTCATGAGATACATTATAGGAACACTGGATAGTTAATGGTCTGTCAGCAACTGTGAACATTTGCTCCAGGCTAAAATTTTACCATACCAGGTCTCTCTTGGGAGTGCTCCCTGCCCCTCCTCCCCACATGAAGAGCACACATAATTAGGCTATTTGGGTGTTTTGTTTTTTTTTTTTTTTGGAAAGTAAGTTCAAGATTACTGAAAAATTTTAAATGGGATTACACTATTTGTATTGCAAATTGTTCATCTCACCCTCCTCCAGCCTCTCCTCCCCCAATGCCAGAGGCAATAATAGTCAACGTATTGTGAGAAATTAAAAAAGACTACCAGTTGCTGGTAGTCAACTTCCACAAACACAATGTGAACACTGCATATTGTACAGGTCTTTCCTGGTTCTTTCTGACCCTTTGGATGGTCAGTTTATATCCTAGAGCATGAGATTGAATTACTATAACCTTATCTCAGCTTGAAATCTTGACTTTCACCATCATGTTAAAAACAACAAAAGATTTTTTCAGACAGAATATTGTCTCACATTGTTTCTTAAGGCTTGTAGTAACCATTAAAATTTGGAAACATTTTTTACGTATTGCTTCTAGCTTTTGTCTTACTCTGTGAAATATAAGCTTTGCTGTCCGTGCTTTCCAAACTGCTTTTTCTTTTTCTTTTCTTTTCTTTTTTTTTCTAGACTAGCTAGGGGTAAGAGCTCCAGATGAATCACACCTACAATGTTTATTTTTATTGAAGAAAAATGTAAAGTTACCAAAGCATTTCTATTGATCTTAGTTTTAATTTTTACTCTCTTCTTTTTCCTGAAGAATCAAATCCTACATCTGAGACCACAACAACTCAGTAGCATTACATTTAAGCGTGTATTTTCCTGTAATCATTTCACAGATAGTAGGGATGCATTTCATGAGTTGGTTGAGTAAGCCTAGAAGCAGTGTGCCCATTTCCCTGCTGAACTGGGGGATAGTCTGCGCTTTGATTATAGTACTCCTTTAGAAGCTCTGATTAGGTGAGATATCCTAAGAATCTGTCCAGCCGGCTCGAAAAGTGGGTTATCCCAGAGGTGGTTTTCAACAGGCTTCTATTATTCTCGGTTTGGTAACTTCTCAGCAGTTTGGTACCAAGAATGGAAGGAGGGAGGTGGGGGAACTTCTGGTGAGCCTGATTCATGATCTATACAATGTACAATTAATTCAATTAAGTGTTTCAAGAAACTTCAGATCTGAAGGGTGTCTCATATATATATTTTTTCTTTTTTTCTTCTTCTTTGTGTGCTCACCAATTAAGCCATGATGGTAACTGACTGTATTTGCTACTTAGAATGGAGGCTTGGCAATGACAGAAAAATTTCATTTTAGGTTATGGATTGTTGCCAGGGTCAACCAACCCATAGGAGATAGGGAGCTAGAAGATTGACTGGGCATTTGTGAGATCTGCCTTTTCCCACTCAGCTCTGTAAGGAGCTCTTTATTTGGTCTATCGAGTTGATTGTTCTAAATCTAAAAAAAAACTTCTTTTACTAGGGACCTGACATGATATACCATAATGACTTAGAAAGAAACGTTAAACAGTCCATCCTGTCAACGGTGGCTGCCGGGCGCCGACAGACCATGGCAGGTCTTTTTATCAGGTCAATGAGCTGCTAAAAATTGTCTAAGTAGGACCCTGCCATGATAGGCCATAGTGCCTCAGAGGAAGTCATTATAGAATATCAAGTAAACAATACACATTTAAAAAAATTACTAATTAGGTTTTGCAGCAATACTTCTCATCCTTAGGGGCTCTAGAGTGAGATAATTGACCGCGACGTGAGTTATGCCTCCCAAACGGAAGGCGTGAAGGTTAATTATCGTGGTGTGCAGCCCCCCAGCAAAGGGGACCGCGGTGATGAGATGCTGACATTTCCAATAGATTATTGATATTCATTTTTAAAATATGTTTCTTAAAGAAAACTTTTTGGAATGGTTTTGATTAAAGGGTAGGGTGATGCAGCCACAATAAGAGCAACCAGGAAATAACCCCAAAGGGAGAGAAACAAGGTGCAGTGGAGAGGACATCAGGCGGCTTTTATGCAGGCACGTATGCACAAGAGGAGGACTGAGAACTTTGTCTGGATATTAACTGACTTAGAATCATTTCTTCAGGTACGTTGGAGCTGCACATTCTCAAAAGTGTCTGTGGTTCTTACATTGTGCCTCATCGTTTCCAGCGTATAGCTTTTAGTCTCCCGAAAGAGGGTTTTAATATATTTATAGAGAAGAGAGGGTTAGATAGGGAGTTTTCTCATACCGTAGATTCATACTGTCCTGCTGTAGGAATGCACGTTTTTGAATAAATGATATTATCCGAAAACTTCCTTTTAACTTGGAATTTATGAAGGAACTGATTGGATCTTAGTGATGTAATTCAATCTAATTGAATGTTTATAAACGAGATGTTAAGGTGACGAGTCGTGAGGGAAACAGGAAAGAAAGTTATTTCTTAAATACTTCAGTTGAGAAGAAGCAATAGGTTGCAGCTTATTGTAATTATATCGGATACTTTGCTCAAGAGGATGCTGAAGTATTATTTGAAAAGAATCAAGGGCTCAGAATTTAGCCTGAGAATTTGCATATGCCTATTAAGGTGTGGCCTTATGTAGGTAACAACCAGGAGAGGCAAAATATGTATAAATATAGTTAGTAGTCACTCGTCCCTTGGCCGCTAGGAGACTGGGGTGAGATGAACACCAAATATGTAAAAAACTGAGATGATACTTTGCAAAACTCTTTTTTTTTTAAAGCTAACAAATGACCTGTTCTTGAATGTATAATGGGAGGATAGTTGAGAGGGCAAATGTACAAGATTTGAGTTAGTGAGACTTGAAAATTTAAGACTGAAATTTCTGCATCAAAATGCATACCATTGTAAGAATGGTGGGTTTTTTTTTTTCCAATTATAGGATTTAAATATATTATCACCAAGAAAAGTGGGATAGGCAGTGAGATTTTAGCTCCACTCGCCAACAAACCAAAGTAATGTAATAATGGAAGACAATCATACATTTTTTCCTCTTCCTACATTAGGACCAATAATTGATTTACTTGATTAGTTTTCCCCATTGAGTTAACAAAGGAGTTATTCCAAATGGGCCAGGCCCAATTTTGTATTTTGACTCGTATGTCTTTCCTTGGCTCCATTTAGCATAATTTGTGATAGGAAACCATTCAGCATCTATGCTTCCTGTAAAGTAGCCACAAATGTTTCAGACATAAGAAACAAACACTTACCTTTCTTGCATGGGTGGAAGTTGTATCCAGCTATTAAATCGAGGATCATATCGACTGACAAAATTTGTACTGTGTTTTCCTGCAAAAATATATGTGAGACATTTAAAACTTAGTTTCCTTTGTTGTTTTGCACATCTAATAGTGTTTGTAAGATGTGTCTGTTTTCAGGTTTAACACACACATGAATTAAGTAGGGCGACTAGTTAGCCCAGTCTGAGAAGCAGTAAGTCAGTAGAATAAATGTGCCACCTCAAATATTTTTCCTTTTTCTTCTTTTCCACTCCATCTTCTCTTTCTTTCATTTTTTGGACTGAGTCAGAACAAAACTAAATCAGCCATTATGATAAAAGCAAGTATGTTTACCAAACCAGTTTTACCACAAAGTTGGGAAATTTTCTGAATTTTGGTATTATTGTGTTTTAAAAATAGGAACTTATTGTCTGTAAATAATCAGTTCTAGAGACTTTTTAAAAAGTTTTTTTTTTCACATTTATTTATTTTTGAGAGACAGAGCATGAGCAGGGGAGGGGCAGAGAGAAAGGGAGACACAGAATCAGAAGCAGGCTCCCGGCTCTGAGCAGTCAGCACAGAGCCTGATGTGGGGCTCGAACCCATGAACCATGAGATCATGACCTGAGCCGAAGTTGGACACTTAACTGACTGAGCCACCCAGGCACCCCTGTTCTAGAGACTAACTTGTGTAATATCTGTGGTTAGAGCCTTTTTTTTTTTTTTAATGATCCAAGAACCTAGCAGTGGTTGAGTCAGCTCTCTTCCCATGGAAATAACAGCAATCACTTCAGTGAGAGTTTGCATTAGGAAATCAGTTTTAGTCAATTCACGTCACGTAAGTTCTGTGTGTGTGTATTTGGGAGAAGCATGGTTGCAGGTACATGTGCTGAAGTGGGAAACATGAGTCCTCAGAGCTGGTGAACCAGCTTTTCCCCTCTGTTGTGCCTAGGAAGCACAGCAGTGCCTTTAAGGTATTAAAATGAATCCTATTTTACATATAGATTGACACCAAAGCAAGAAATGGAAGTGAAAGACTGTATTCCATTTTCTGTGTAGCACCCGAGATGACAATCATCTATAACACTTGAAGTTTTAACTCTGAAAATGTTTTTGTTCATATATGTAAAACTAAACATTGAAATACAGGTACTAAACTTCACCACAGGAATAAACAGATAGGAGTGTGTGTGTGTGTGTATGTGTGTGTGTACATGCTTGTGTCTATCCAACACAATTATTAATTGCATAAATATATTTTGAGCATTTATTGTATGTCTTATGTGCTCTAGGTTCTGAGAATATATTGGTGAACAAAAAAGGAAAAGTCCCTGTTCTTGTAAATGAATAAAGAAATATATATTTTCAAGTAGAGACGAATGTTATAAAGCAAGGATTGATAGGGGGCAGGCTAGTTTAAATAGAGTGGTTACCTGCCTACAGATGTTTTCTGCAGAATGAGCCTCTCACACAGTGGGCTTGGTGAGTAGAAAGTCCCAGGGGTTGGCCATGAGTTCAAATCCAGCAAGAATACTGGGGTGACTTAGACAGAAGTCAGAAGCATATCAAGGACCAGAATACAGTGTGCCTTGTGGACTGGTGCAGGATTGTGTCTTCTGTTATAAGAATAGCAGGAAGTCGCTGGAGGGTTTTGAGCAAATAAAAAACATGGCCTAATTTATCTCTTACAAAGATCACTCTGGCTATTGTGTGAAGAACAGACTGTAAAGGGCCCACTCTGAAAGCAAGGGAGCTATCAGGAGGCCATTATAAAAGTCAAGGAAAGGGGTGCCTGGGTGGCTCAGCTGGTTGAGCAGCCGATTTCGGCTCAGGTCATGATCTCTCGGTCCGTGAGTTTGAGCCCCGCGTCAGGCTCTGTGCTGACTGCTCAGAGCCTGGAGCCTGTTTTGGATTCTATGTCTCCCTCTCTCTCTGACCCTCCCCCGTTCATGCTCTGTCTCTGTCTCAAAAATAAATAAACGTTAAAAACAAAATTAAAAAAAAAAAGTCAAGGCAAGAGCTGATGGAGGCTTGAATGAAGGTGGAGGCATTAAGATATGTTGGGATCTATTGTATGGGCAGTGCCGATAAAATTTTCAGATAGACTGAATATTGGTATGAGAAAAAGTAAGCAATTAAGGATGGCTGCCAGATGTTGAGCCTGAGTAACTAGATGGAAGGTCATGAAATTTGCTGAAGTACAGAAGACCAGGCAAGAGGAGTTTGAGGATTAGGAAGAGAAACCATTAGTTCCGTTGTGGACTTAACCTTGAGAGACCTATAGGGTCTCAAAGTAGAAGTATATGGTAGGCCACTGGCTCAATGAGGCTGCAGATGCAAATTTTGGAGTCATTAGTCTAGAGATATTATTTAAAATCGTAGAACAAAATAAAACCCTTTAGACAGAGGGTATGGGCATGGAAAATAAGAGTCCTGAGAAAGAGCCCTGGAGTACAAGAAGAAAAACCAGCAAAGGAAAGGAATTGTCAGAGACAGGAGCGAAAAGTATGATATTTTGGAAGCCATGTCAAATAGTACTTCAAAAAGAGGAGCGAACAACTGAAAATTGACCATAGTATTTGGCAACATGGACGCTGAGGGTAGTCTTGACAAGATTGACTAAGATCTAAGAAAACAGATGCAAGAGGAAGGCAATGCTTCTTAGGATTTTGCCACGAGAAGGAGTAGATTATAGCTGGAGGATGCAGCATCAAAAGTAGGTTTTTTTGGTAGTTTGATTGTATTTTTTTTTTAATTTTTTTTTCAACGTTTATTTATTTTTGGGACAGAGAGAGACAGAGCATGAATGGGGGAGGGGCAGAGAGAGGGAGACACAGAATCGGAAACAGGCTCCAGGCTCTGAGCCATCAGCCCAGAGCCCGACGCGGGGCTCGAACTCATGGACCGCGAGATCATGACCTGGCTGAAGTCGGACGCTTAACCGACTGCGCCACCCAGGCGCCCCTTGATTGTATTTTTAAGTCCAGAAATACTGGAAAGTCCTTGAGGGACAAGGCAAGAGGGAATGAGAAATAGGCCTTAGGTTGGAGCAGAAACAAAAATAGGAGGGAAGATAAAATACATGGGTAGCAATGGTGGTAAGTGAACAGATTTGGTAGTAGCAAGATGAAGATTTTATCTTCTGATTGCTTCTATTTTCTTTGAATTAAGAGGCAAGGCCATCAGCTGAGAGTGCAGAGAGAGGTTTTGGAGAAAGAGGCATTTGAAGAGAGAGAAAGTGTGAGAGAGTTAACTTGGAGGGTGGAAGAGTATATTGACCAGGGAAGTTTGGTGGAGTTGGCCAGTAGTGAGCATGGTTCATTAGTAGCCAGTGTGGCTCTGTGGTTTTCTACATCCACATTTAGTTGCTCAGGAGAGGGAAGAGGTGGAAGGGAGTTGGGTTTAACCAGGGCCAGGGCTTTACCAGGAGAGTATAATGAAAGGAGAGGTGGATTCAAGGACTGCAGGTATATGTGCTAAGGTGATCATAGGAATGGGCACTAGACTATAAACCCAGTAAGGAGGGAGGTAAGGACATCAGAGGATGATGGACAGTGAAAAAGTAGTAGGGTAGAGTGAAGGAGGTATCATTTCCAGGATAACTGTGGCTAGCTGCCACATGAGAGGGCAGAAGGTAAAAAAAAAAAAACCCTGAAGATATTCTTTACAGTGATGGATTTTAAGGTTATGGGAGTGACAATAAAGAGACAGTAGAAAAGCTACCTGCCTCCAATAATAAGAGGTTCTGGGCTCAGGTGGTGGAGCCATGCAGTCCCCATTAGAGAGGGTGGCTGGGAAAAGAGTATTCTCAGAAGATAGCCAGGTTTTGATTAGAAAAGAATGGAAGTGATCATTAAGAGGAGAGTTGAAGGATTCTGAGGATTTTATGGACGTGATATTATGAGTTCTAAGGATCTTGTGAGAGTCTGGATAGTGTGATTGGATGGTAAATTAAGTTTGATTTGGAGGTGTACAGAAAGAGTTAAGAGTGAATGACCCCCAAAATTTGGATTCCACAAAGAGAGGCTCCAGCTCAAGGAAGAATTATGTCTAGAGTTGGTTTATAAGGGAGTTTTTGCAGAATTTGTAATCACTTTATTCTAGAAAAAAATATTCTTAGTAGGTTTCAAGGTTCCAAAAGAATCTGAAGATAAATGCTGTTAATAGGAATGTAGAGCATACCCGCCATATATAAGAATGTTTCTTTTTGAAGTTTGGTTTAGAATTTCCACTTAGAGGAAGACATCTGCCTCCTTTT
Source organism: Prionailurus bengalensis (assembly GCF_016509475.1). Lineage (NCBI taxonomy): Eukaryota > Metazoa > Chordata > Mammalia > Carnivora > Felidae > Prionailurus > Prionailurus bengalensis. Next base: position 54,181,525 of record NC_057356.1, read on the forward strand.
AGCAATGGGGCAGAGTGCCTTCACATGCTGAGCAGTGGTGGCAGAAATTAGCAATTGTGCTTTGGTTGTATTGGTAGTGGCCTTCACTCAGAGAAAAGGCTAAGCAAGGACTGGTGTGATATGGATGTGGATGTGGATGAAGAATTTCCAGGGGCAGAGTCATTGGTGTGAAGGAGAGGTAAGGATGGAGGACTGGGGACAGAAAAAGAAGGAAGGCATTCTGGAGATGGCAAAGGATGTGGTGAGGGGTAATGAACCTCAGAAGAAATGAATGTGGTAGAGTGAGGAAGGTGAGCTCAAAAGAAATTACTTGTTCCTTCTTATGGCTTCTATTGGACTCTACCAGCAGCTTAAGAATTTTTGGTTACTTCACTCCTTTAGTTCCTTCTCATCTTTTCTACTTTTTCCTAATTCTTCCCCCAATTCTTCTCTTTTTTGTGGTGATGCCCTGTCACCAGACAGGTTTGTTGACTACCCCTTAGGTGATAGGTAAAATGGAGCATGGGTGGCAGTTTTCAGACATGGGGGAAAAAGAAGGAGGGGGGAGGGAAGGAAGTTCCCTATAGGCAGTGTTTTTGGGAGCCAATCATCAGTAAGTGACAAATGTAAATTGGTTTTCTGTAAGCTGGGGCAGTGAGAGGATAGATGCATATGTATTAAAATATTATAATGCATTCCTATCACTAATGATGTGAAGGGAGTTAATAGGAGTTAATATCTCTAGCTGAGTAGAAAAAAAAATGGGAGCACCTGGGTGGCTCAGTCAGTTAAGTGTCAGACTCTTGACTTCGGCTCAGGTCATGATATCACAGTTCATGATTTTGAACTCTGCACTGATAGTGTAGAGCCTGCTTGGGATTCTCTCTCTCTTCGCCTCTCTGTCCCTACCCACCCCTCTCAGAATAAATAAACTTAAAAACGTATGTATCCTGCTTAAACTTCTAGTAACTAATATGTTTTATGATTTCAAATTGTCTTGTAATCAAGACAATAGATAAATGAAATTATATTTGTATTTTATGAGTACATATGTGTTTTATGAGCATGGGTTAAATTTAACAATTTTGAATTTCATTCAAAGACAAGCATCTCAGGCACCATTTTTGTAAGAACTAAAGTTTAACTTAAGATTTCATCTTTGGAACTGACATATCCAGAATATTTGAATTCATGGATTTTTAATTTTTCCTCCCTGGTAGCTATGAAATTAAAGCATGTTATATATTATCATCGGATTGTTATTCTTTATAAATTTTGGTATTAACTGCTTACTTTTTAATTGAAAAATGTATTATAGTATGAAAATCCCATTTTTTTTAGATGATTGAGCCCCTTTGTGGTTCTCTAAATCAGAAGTGATGAAGATTCTTTGAGAATAAGGGCCCTTTCCACTGTGATACAATACTGACTTTATTTCAAAATATCAAAGGCAAAAACATGATTGTTATTTAATATTAAACAAAATCCGTATGTTTGCGTGAGGGGGAACTGTCATGCAATATGGCTCTGGAGTCAGACAGACCTACACTGGAATCAGCCCATCTTCATTCAAACTGTATGTGCTGGCCAGTTATTTGCCCTCTTCAGGCTTAGACTCCTCATAGTAACACTAGAACAATCATGGAACAGACCTCTTGGGATGGTTGTGAGATTCGGTAAAATGGTGCAGGAGAGTGCTTAGCAAATTTCTGGGAAATAATTAGTACTCAACAAATACTACTGCTAATGGTTTAAAAAGAAAAAAAAGAAAAAGAAAAAAGAGTGGCTATGGTTGACCAGATGGTTGTCGTCCAGGTTGCTCATTGTCACCGCCGTTCCCTCTCTGGAGAATCACTCTCAGCTGTACAGGCCATGTCCCTGCCTGCCCTCCTCCCTGACGTGAGGGGAAGGCCCCCGCCAATGACTGAATGACTGATGGGAAGACTTGCCTGCTTGCCCCCTGATGTGACCAATTCTCCTCTGTTTAGGGGAGCCAAATCAGTGGTTCATCAGCATTTGCCCAGCTCTATACAAGTGACTTCACATGCCACACATAGCAGGGACAGAATGACTCAACTTTGCAGGTAGGACTCCCACAGCTCTAAAAGGGGGTCTTACAGACACAGAGTTAGCTGCTAGGCCCATATTGAGAGTAAACATAAAATTAAAATACAGTAATGAAAGTTTTACTAAAATTCAATTCTGAGTCTCCTAGTGGCTAAAGCAAAAGAGGAGGGACACGGTAAACCATACAAATCCATTAGTGGTAATTTTCAAAAGCACACAGTGACTCAGTATTGTGGTCTGGCAAGAATTTGTCACATGGGTCTCCACATGGGACACGCCGAGTGGTGAGTGACAGATGTCCCTGCAGTAAATGCGATGCTGTGTTTTCTACAGTATTTTGTCACAGCATATTCACTGAGGCCTTTAAAATGAATTCCTGTTCATCTCAGGCGTGGGGGGAGGCAAGTCAGTGAAGTCCAATGGCACAGTTTTGTGGGACTCTGAATTAGTTCAGAGATAACACCTGGACTCTCCAGCCTAGAGGAAGGAATATGTCCATGGTGCTATTCCTTATCACCCCACCCAACCTCTCAGCTATGTTTGATAGAAAGTTGAACAGTAAGCAGTTATAGGTTATTTTGAGGAAGAGAGAGCATAACCCGGGGAGCAGGTTTTCTGTGTTGCTGAAAAAGTCTGTCTTAGAGGAGTGGGAAGTTCATAGTGTTTTGTGAAAACTAAATGGTCGCACCAAGACTGGTACCTTTTAATTTAATTTAATTTAATTTAATTTAATTTAATTTAATTATTTTATTTTACTTTATTTTTATTTTTTGAGAGACAGAGAGAGAGAGAGGGAGCAAGTGCGTGAGGGGCAGAGAAAGAGAGAGAAGTGGGGCTCCCTCAAAGTGGGGCTCGTGTTCACCCGAAGCAGGGCTTCGATGTGGGACTCGAACTCACGAACCGTGAGATCGTGACCTGAACCAAAATCAGATGCTTAACCCACTGAGCCACACAGGCACCCAAGACTGGCATTTTATTTTATTTTTTTTTAATTTTTTTTTTTTCGACGTTTATTTATTTTTGGGACAGAGAGAGACAGAGCTTGACCGGGGGAGGGGCAGAGAGAGAGGGAGACACAGAATCGGAAACAGGCCCAGGCTCTGAGCCATTAGCCCAGAGCCCAACGCGGGGCTCGAACTCCCGGACCGCGAGATCGTGACCTGGCTGAAGTCGGACGCTTAACCGACTGCGCCACCCAGGCGCCCCAAGACTGGCATTTTAAAAGAGACCTACAGGATCTGGGAAGGGAGATGGGCTAAGAGAGAACATTGTCACCAGAAAGAGGACTTTGCAGCCTTCTCTTGTCATGTGTTCGTTTTAATCTGGCCTTCAAAAAGAATGTTCTGTAGATACTTTGCTTAGATAAACCTGATGGCTGTGCACTGTTGACTTACAAAGACTCTATTCAGTTCAAATTACGTTGGAGGGAGAACAGGTGAAATAGTAATGGGGAGTTACAGTGGATTGTATATATGCCAGTGGTGTTTTCGGGGCGGGGAACGCATCAAGCCTGTCATTGCAAAGGTAAGTTAGAGGAGAGATATTAAATATCATTTTTGCTCCTGTTCTAAACCTGTGTCTCACAAAGCCCAGGAACTGTCCTCTTTGGATAGGAACCAATAAAGCTGCAGGTTTTGGGAAAGAACGTCCTGCTCTCTTCAAAGAAATGTTCTTGGAGGGTAGCCGGGTTGTTTTCCTTTAAGATTTTCTAGAGTGAACAGATGTAACAATTTTCTATAATTTGCCTTGGTGCAGATGCTGAAAGAGAGCATTCACAATAAAATATATGCAGTATATGTAATTTCACTTGGATGTTCTGGGGTTTTAAAGTAAAAATGTGTACCTGCAAGCTGTTTTACGGTTTCTCAGTCATAATAATCTCTGTTACACAGAAGGCTACAACTGCAACCCCTCCTTCACGTGCAGGAGTTCCAAAAATATCTTGATAATTTTGCGCATTCGGCAAGGCATGGTGTTCTCCCTGGGCTGGCTTGGGAGAGGTGCTAAACGTGTTCAATTTCTCTTTGCGAGGAATTTATCAAGTAACCACATCCACAGGGAGGATGGTGGATAGTCTTCGAAAGGAGCCCCAACTAGAATGGGTCTCAAGTAAGAAATGCTGCAAGAGAACTTGAGCTGTGAAGTTCACTTCAGTTCGGACTGCACATGACGCTTATCTACTGAAACTGCGTTATTACACTGATAAAACGGGAGGAAAGTGGTGGAGAAGGTGGTGAGAATTCTTAATAGCTGCAGCTTGCTACCTGCCTCTGGGGAGTCTGTGCTTATGTTTGTGACGTTCCTCAGGGGACGGATAAGGAGAGGGGCCGGGGCGTCACTGCAAAGCCAAATCCCCAGACGGTCCATGAGCGAATGCTCCACTGCGCGCGTCCTCTGCCAGCTCAACGGTTGACCCTCCCTCCAATCGTCAGCCCAATTTACCGACTGCTTCGTGTGTCCCTGCGCACAGAAGTGCATTTCCCACAGTAATCACAAAACAGGCTGCCACCAGTGCCTTCCACGATGCACATGCTCGTTGCGCACCTACTATTGAGCAGTTCAATAGTTACCATTGGGGTTCCATTGGTCCTCTCCACCCAGCACAAACAAGAAGTTTTCTACCTCCACAACGCAGTGGTGGGCACTGTTGTACGGCATAACTGGAATGGAGGGGGGGAGAAAAGAAAAGACGCATGAAATTCTCCACCTTAGGACTTGAGACCTTGGCTCACTAGTTATTTGCTTCCACCAAAGGGTGTCAAATGTGAGAGTAAGTCGGAAGGAAGAAGACAGCAGCAGCCGCAGAGGGGACACCCGCCGGTCTCCAGTGGTTCAGCCGTGTGTTCACAGCAATTTCAAACCCAGCCCCTTTTGATTAATTTTACATAATGTTATTCCACAAATTAGTCAAGAACAACCTGTCTTGCGGCTTTCGAGTCTTAAGTTGTCCTCACCTGCCTGATGATGGGGATCGAATTCTAAAGCAATGACTGATAGTCCCAAATGGTCAGGGCTGGGGGTTACTTCTTGGAAGAAATAACCCTGCATGCGCTTGGAGCCGTTAAGATGCTCTGCCCAAACTTGGTTTGCTGGCAATCTTTCCATAAACAGACTCAGGGTGCTTGGTAGCTTTCTATTCCACAGCAATGAGCAAGCTGAATTTCCATACAGTTTTAAGTTTTTAAATTAAGGTCCTGCTGATTTAATGCCTTCTCCAAATGTATACGCTTAATTTCCTGTACAATGTCATTAGCAGCACAATCACACATTTTCTATCTATCTGCTTAGGAGCTCTTCTGTGACGAAGATAAAAACTGTCAGGAACATCACAAATATCCATCCGTTCCCCTGGTCTCACCCTTCGCCCTGCCCCAGTGTGGTTGGTGTCAGGAGGGGGGTGTTACTGAGAAACCCACCAAAGCCCCGGTTGCTCTGTGTTTGTTTGTTCTCATTTACATTTTCTTTTGGGAGACACACACAGTATGAATAGGACAGCCCTGTCACCCCATGTGCTGTGCAGTGTTGGTGGCTGCTATTGTAATATCATATGGCAAATGTAAACTCGAGCAGAATTAGTTATCACATCACATGCAGTGGTTTGGACCCAGTGACACCCAGTAGGAAAAATGATGTCCTTGTTCGGCTCATCATATGGGCACCTTAAATCTAGGTGAGGACAAATGGAGAGGTGATGTG